>NW_020954723.1:1663747-1721048 GCF_900497805.2 Vombatus ursinus | reverse complement strand
TAAAGGATGGATAGGAATTCAGCAGGTGAAGAGAGAGGCAATAAGGTGCCAGCTGTGAAAACTGGATTTGGAGCCAGAGTTCAAATCAGGGCTCTGCTAGTTTAACCCATGTGGCCTTGAACAAGCTCTTGAATTTCTCTGGACCTCAGTTTCCTCATCTATAAAATGGCGTGGTTGAACTAGGTGATCTCTAAGGTCCTTACTGTTCTAATTCCTATGAAAACAATTTGAGTGAGAGAGGGCACCACGCTTGAACTTGCTGGCTCAATGCTGTCTGACTCAAAATAGCTCTTTCCCCACATCAGCATGGGAACAGTCAGTACCTGGTGGTAACTTGCTCTCTTGATGAACAAAGGAGCTGCTAAACTAGATCCCTTTTCTTTTTTTTCCTCTTGTAAATTCCATATTTCTAGGAGCCTTGAGTGATTACCCCATATTGTTACCAACACCCACTGAAGGAGCAAACCTAATTCATTCTAAATGTCTGTTGCTGCCTGCACAATTTCAAGCACATTAATTCACTTGGAAAGGCAGACTTTAAAAAAAAATTTTTTTATTTAAAAAAATTTTTTTTAGTTTCAGTTCATCCCAAAGTGAGTCACAGGAAGGTAAGTTTTTGATACATTAGACAAGTGGTGTTAAACTCAAATACAATGGGAGAAGGGAGGTAGAATAAATGATACATAAGAAACTTTGAGGCCATGGATTGACTTAGAAAACCACATATTTACATTGTCTATGCTCTATAGCATTTGTATTTATTTTGTCAAATATTTCCTAATTAAATTTTAACCTGGTTCTGCCCCAGTCAGGAGTGTTAAGGGCCATAAGCTCCTTCAGCATTAGACACACAAACCAGGTACCAGATTAGTCTTAGTGACCTTACCATAGATAATAGAGCATGACTCCTGCCAATGAACCCATCTATTCACTTCTTGTCAATGAGTTCCCTGGTAGGCCTACAGCTAAGAGCTGTTGCTCACTTCCTCCCATGCCTGATATCAGCCAGGAAGCTAATTGAGAAGGATTCCTAGGTTGGAATAAGGTTGTAGGGGGAGGTCCTGGAAGACGCACTGAAGAATTCCATGATTGCTGGATGAAACTCTGCTCTCCTTCCTAGAGCATTTTGTTTGCATATCGTTTACCCCAAAACCCCTTACTTTGGATTGTGCTTTTCTGTGGATGTATTCAATTGCTTACTCCTAGAAGACTGTAAACTTCTTGAGGACAGGGGCTATGTCATTTCTCATTTATCTGGCACTTTGGCATAGTGCCTTGTACCTATATAATCCATGACTTCCAAATCATAGGGAAGCAAATCCAGACTCACGTGGACCTGAGTTCAATCTTACAAATTTCTCAGTAGTTAAAACTCTCCTTTGGTCATAGTCACACCCAGAATCTTTAGAAAAATTAGCAACTGACTAGTATTTAGCTCTTGCCTGATCTTTCTCCTACAACAAAACCAAGGTCACTAATTAGCATTTAAACATAGAATATTTATTCAAGTCAGTAGTAAGCAGGTCAGATATCCCATCTCCTTAGTAAGAAAAGAGTTAATATACATCTCCTAAGGGGGGATTGCTTATTAGACCCATCTCCACTCCCACCCCCAGACTGGTGTAGTCTCAGTCTGCAAATATTCATGACATCAATAGAGAAGTCTAGGAAGGCCCAGCAGCCTGAATACATGACACCTGGAGGTTCTGTTTTTGCATCTGCCCACTACCATAACTGTGCTTGCTGGTCTCTGTCTCAACCATCACTGCCCTCTAGTGCTTCTTCCAACTGAAAGGATGTTACACACCCTGCTCTACCTTCTCTCTCTCTCTCACTGTGTTTCTCTTTCTATTTCTTTCTCTCTCTCTTTCTCTGTGGCTCTCTGTTTATCTCTCTCTCTCTCTCCCTCCCCCCATTCCCGCCACTTTTGTTTCTAAAGATAGTTCATTCGATATGGGAGGAAGGGATATATTCAGAAATGATGGTGATGTAAAATGTTTATTGAATAAATGCCTGCATGTGTGAATGAAAAGATGGCTGTAGTTTTGAAGACTGAACCCAGAATTCAAATCCTATCACTGCCACTAATTACCTCTGTGAACTTGAATAAGTTACTTAACCCCTTGACCTTCGGTGGCTTCTTCTGTACAATGAGGGGGTTGGCCTGGATGGCCTCGGAGGTCTCTTCCAGCTCTAATTTGATGATGCGATGACCCTACCCACCAAGGCCAAAGTTGGGCTAGTGCTCTGACTCCTTGCTGGGTGACATGTACCATTTTTGAAGGATGAAGGGAATTTTCCTCTCCTATTGGGAAGTGACTAAGGTTGTGCTGAAGAAGATTTGCAACTAAGAGTCAGGAGGATGGATTTGTCAAAAGGGCCGTCCAACCCTGTGGCCTTTAAGAGAAGCTAGGAGAAATGGCTTTACCTTCTTTTGGGTTTCTTTGTCTCTTTTCACCTCCCAGCAAGGAAGGTGGAAGTTTGGGATTTTTTTTTCTTCTCCTCCAGCAACACAACCATATGACTATAGGAGATGTGCTTGTCCATGCAGGCCTGAGATTGGACCTCCCTTCCCTGGATGTCTTCTTCTGCCTCTCTTTCCCATTAGCAAGCCTGAGAAATGGTTGTTTCCAGCCTTGGTAGTTATCTTATGGGTAGAGAGTGCTTGAACTCAACATTAAATCTTTGGAAGCTGGAGGAAGGAGGCTTTCCTCAACAGCATACTTCTCAGAGCAGTGACCACTGCCAGGATAACTCTTCCCATAGCTAAAGAACTAAAGAAAGCCATGCCCTGACTGACTAGCTGATCTGGACCTTCTCAGTTGCTTGGACGCTGCAGGTGGAGATGAATGCAAAATATCTGTTCTCTGGTTTCCCAGTCTTTACTTTCTAGGGAGAGAACATAAGGAGTACAAGGGACTATCAGAGATGTTTTCTGGTCTGGTTTTGTTGCTGCTGTTTTGTGTCACGTGTACTACTTGCTCTTTTGCATCTTAGGTGGGCTCTGTGCTACAGAAAGATTGAACCTAGAAGGTAAATATGCAGGCCAATTTTTCTCTAGTGCAACACTACCAATAGACTAATTGAATGTGTCTTGCTGAACCTTGCTCCCCATCAAGTTCTCCGCCACCACATTCATGTAATGTCAGTGAGCCCATATGCACCATGACTATTCTATATTCTAGCTACTACAGCAATTCTCAAACTTTCCCCTCAAGACCCCTTTACACTTCTAAAAATTATTTAGGATCCCAAAGCTGTTTAAGTGGGTTCTATCTATCCATATTTGCTGTATTAAATTAAAATTGATAAATTAAAAAATAACAATAATGAATCCATGACATGTTTATATAAATAACTTTATGAAAAATAATTCTATTTTCTAAAATGAAAAAAGAACTAGTGAGAAGAGTAGCATTATTTTACATATTTTTGCAAATCTCTTTAATGTCTGGTTTAATAGAAGACAGCTGGATTCTCATCTCTGCTTCTGCACTCAATCTGTTGCAATCTGTTGTTTTGGTTACAGGAGAAAATCCGGCCTCACACAGATAAGTAGTTGGAAAAGGGAAGGGTATTTTAATGGTCAAATAACATCTTAGTATTATTTCAAAAATAGCTTAGCCTGGAAAACTCTGCAGGCTGCATGTTGACTGAGAAAACCACACATTAACATAATCTATGTTATATTACATTTTTATTTCATTAAAAATTTCCCAATCACAGTTCTACCTGGCTCAAGACACACTCTGGAGTTTTGTGGGCTGTGAATTTGACACCTCTGCTCTTGGGGACCCCCGGGATCCTTGTACCACACTTTGAGAACTATTGCTGTTGTGTATCATCATTCATTCATCTCTTCACCTTTTAAAAACATATAAATACTGGCTCCTTCTCAACTAAATCCCTTCAAAAAGCAAGTGTAATATTTAAACTATAAATTAAAAAAAAAATAAGGTGGAGCTGAAGTAAGAAAGACTACTTTTACCTGAGTGACAAGTTTAAATAGTGGTCTTGCATCTGGTCAGAACAAACCCAGTTCAGGAGCCCCTGTATTCCCCAGAAAAGAACCAATTCTCCCCTTGTCTCCAAGGGAAATCCACCACTCCCAGGTCCCAAGAGATAGATCTAGGAAATGATTAGTAGGCGTGTCCCAGCTGACATTACTGTTGGGCTGATGCCTTAGGAAAGTGGAGATGTTTTGAGGTTGTTGAGTCATGTCCAACTCCTGGTGACCCCATTTGGGGTTTTCTTGACAAAGATACCGGGTGATTTGTCATTCCCTTCTCCAGCTCATTTTATAAACAAGGAAACAGAGGCAAACAGGGTTAAGTAACTTGCTCAGGGTCACACAGCTAGTAAATATCTAAGGTGGGATTTTAACTCAGAAAGATGAGTCTTCCTGATTCCATGCCTGGTGCTCTATCCAGGGCCAAATTCCTTACCATCAAAGGAACAGGTTTCTGCACTTTTAGAAGAGTTTTACTAATTAACTGCTTTTTAACTGGAACAATAACCTGTAGATTTTCTTTTTTATAAATTTCCTTTTAACCATGAACTTGACAAATAGAAATCAACCTAAACATTTCCATATACAAAGAACAGAAAAGATTGTATATGTTGCCATGAATATCTGTTACATTTGTTTTTTAAAAGTATATATTACATTTAACACAGCAGTACAAATACCACCCTGCTTGTCTGTGTCCTCTTTTGCATGTCCTTTTCTTCTCTTCTGTTCTCTTTTTTCTTTTGTTCTCTCTCTGTCTCTCCCCTTCTCTTCTCTTTACTCTCTTCTCCTTTCCTCTTCTCTCTCCCTTTATTTCTCTCTCCTCCCTCCTCTCTCTCTGTCTCTCCTCTCTCTTTCTCTGTGTCTCTTTGTTTCTCTCTGTCTCTCTATCTCTCCCTTCTCTCTCTGTCTCTCTCTCCCCCCTCTCTTCTTCTCTCTCCCCCTTTTCTCTCTCTCTCTCTCTCTCTCTCTCTCTCTCTCTCTCTCTCTCTCTCTCCTGCTATAGGACAACCTTGACTCGGGTCTGGCTATTCCCGTTAAGAGATTGGAATGAAATGATATATTCATAGTTCTAAAAATTAACAAAAGGAATTTTACTTAGTCATAGTAGGGAAAAGATATTCAGCTAGAATACAGAATGGATCGAATTGGGCATAATTTTCCTTCCTTTGTATTGGTCATGCTGGTCTGTAGCCAGAAGCCTAAGGGAGTTGCTGCTGAGTCCCTGTGCCTTGATTATTTGGTTCTCGGCTACCAGAAAACTGAATTAATGGCTTAGGCCCCTAAACCAGTGAAGTCTCAACAGTTATTTAAATACCATATAAGGAAAAATACTTACCCTATATGATGCAGGGTGTCAAATTATTGAATCTACCAAAGATATTTTTTCTTTCTTTTCTTTATTTTTTTTGGGAGGGGAGCAAAGTGGGGAAATCATAATCGTTAGCCTTTCCCTCTCCCCCAATCTCTCTCCATAACTCTTTTTACACCAAAGGCAGCTAGGTGACACAGTAGATAGAGCACTTGGCCTGAAGTCAAGAAGACCTGAGTTCAAATCCAGCCTCAGGTACTTACTAGCTACTTGACTTTGGGCAAGTCATTTAATTTGTTTGCCTCAGTTTCTTCAACTATAAAATGGGAATAATAATAGTACCTCAATAGGGCAGCAAGGTGGCATAATGAATAGTGCCAGGCCTGGAATCAGGAAGACTCATCTTCAATGAGTTCAAATCTGGCCTCAGATACTTACCAGCAGTGTAACCCTGGGCAAGTCATTTAACCCTATTTGCCTCAGTTCCTTATCTGTAAAAAATGAGCTGGAAAAGGAAATGGCAAACCACTCTAGTATCTTTGCCCAGAAAACCCTAAATGGGGTCACAAAGAGTCAGACACAACTGAAACGACTGAACAATAGTACCTACCTCCCAAGGCTGTTGTGAGGATCAAACGAGTTAATATTTTTAAAGCACTTAGCACAATGCCTGGCACATAACAGGTGTTTAGTAAGTGGTTGTTTCCTTCTTTTCTTCCTACCAAATACCCCCCCCAAAACCCTTCTTTAAACAAATAAATAGAATCAAGCAACATAAATCCACATAGTGTTCTTGTCTAAAAAGGTATGTTTTGTTCTGCATCTTTTTCTGCCATCTCTCCAACAAGAGATGGAAAGTGCTTCATCATCAGTCTTGGGGATTTGTGATTGGTCAATGCCTTGTTCAGAATTCTTAACTCTTTCGAAGTTGTTTCTCTTTACAATATTGTAGTCATTTTAAAATATACTTCTGTTTCTGCTTACTTTGCCCTGTATCAGTTCTTCTAAGTCTTCCTGGATTTTTCTGAATTTGGTTCTTTTGTAATTTTTTTTATGGCTCTGTAAAATTCCATTATATTCATAATTTGGTCATTCTCCAAAGGAAGGGCATCCACTTTGTTTCAAGTTCTTTGCTTCAACAAAAAGTGCTGCTATAAATATTTCTGCATATATTAATCTTTCCCTCTATCTTTGACCTCTTTGCGGTATATGGTTAATGTCTGAGTCAAAGGGTATATGCAGTTTAGTGGTTTTGGTTTCTAGCATGATAAGACCAATTCACAGAGCCACTATCAATGTGCTTATACATTGTCAGACACATTCTCTATATTAGGTTTTTTGCTTAATGGTTTAGAGGTAGGAAATAAATGCATGAGAAGATAAAAAGATAAAAAGGCAATAAAACATTTTTAAAGAAAAAGAAGTGTGTGCTTGTATTCTCATATTTCTTTTAATAATGACCATTTTCCTTTTTTTCATCTTCCCAAGCTGTTTTAATTTACCTTTTTTATTATTAGTGATTTGGAACATTTTTTTCCATATGGTTGTATTGATAGTCTTTCCTTCCTTTTTCTTTCTTTCTTTTGTTCTTTCTTTCTTTTTTCTTTCTTCCATCCTTGCTTCCCTCCTTTCTTTCTTTCCTTCTTTCATTCATTCTTCTTTATTCTTCTTCTTCTTCTATCTTCCTTCCTTCCTTCCTTTTTTCCTTCCTTCCTTCCTTTCTTTCTTTCTTTCTGTCTGTCTAGAAAATGCCTGTTTACATCCTTTGACCATTAGGGGAATTGAACAGCTCCTGTTTCTATGTATTTGTGTCCATTTTTTGTTGGCTATAGAAGGGGTCAAGGGAAGGCTTCTTTAGGACTGGAAATATCCAAGCATGTTTGTGGATAAATGGAAAGCAGCCAATGGAGAGGGAGAGATTGAAGATGCATGAATGAGAAGTGATGACTGTTTGAACTAAGTCCTAGAGGAACCTGGAGGGAATGGGATGAAGGGCACAAGTAGCCATATTAGACTTATTGAAAACTGGGGATATCTTCTTTGACTGGAAGGAAGAAGTGGAGGAGGATGATGCTGAGAAGTTTTGAAGAATGGAAGAGGGAAGCTGATGGTGGTATGTCTGATGTCTTTAATCTCAGTGAAATCAAAGGCTAAATTAAGTATGTGGGGGGCAATGTAAGAGAAGGTAGAGAGAGGAGAAAACAAAATTTTGGAATGGTCCTTCTAAGGAATGAAATATGGAGTGAATGAAGGCAGAGAAGATTGTGAAATGGCAGGGGAGTTGAGCAGGGACTGCTGGTAAATGTTTAACAACTGATTCTCTGGGTAAAGCACTTTTGCATTTAAACTGCATTAGTAGCATTTTCTCCATCGACATCTTGAGTCTAGAAATCAACAAAACAATAAATCAAGTCCTGACTTAAAGCATTTGCTGATTTCTGAGGTACAAACGCTCATGCTACCCTGGCTCCAGCTTGCCTTGCAGCTGAGGTTATGAGAACCTCACCGTCATACACCCAGGTCAACAACAGACACTTATCAAGCATTTACTACGTGACAGGTACTGTGCACTGTGCATTGGGGGCAGGAAAAAAAAAGGCAAAAGCAGTTCCTGTTCTCAAGGAGCTCTTTTGATCTTTCCTTCAAATCAGATTGCAATGGTCCAGCCTTAGAAATTGCCTTCCTTCTCTCTAGCCTTGGGTTTCCAGGATCCCTCTCCCCAATTTTGCCATTGTAATTCTCCTGTGCTCCTTTAAGTGCAGTGAGGTCTGCAAGAAATTATAACCTTAATTAAAATTACTTTAGATTATGCATGTCATCAACTGTAAACACTTGGTCTCTTTTAGAATTTACTTGACAAGAATTGTCAATACCAGGATGACAATATTGTAATTAAACTGATTTAGAGCTTCCATTTCAAGATGAGGTAGAACAAGGATGATTTTTAAGGGGATGTAGAAAATAGCTCTAGAAAGAAGAAAATATTTTTTTTTCCAGAACACCGTGGCAATTTTTTTAAAAAAAAAGCAGGAAAACAAACAAGGCAATTTACAATACTCAGTGGACTGACTCACCATTTAATACACGCATTCTGTCAAGACTTGGGGGCCCTAAGGGACCTCATTAAGGTACATTTTTAAGATTTTTTTAGGATAGCATGGAATGTAATTTATCAGTCCATTTTAATCCAGCCTCAGACACTTATTAGCTACGTAATACAAAGCAAGTCACCTCTGCCTGCCTCAGTTTCTTCAATTGTAAAATGGGAATAATAATATCACTTACCTCACAGGGTTGTTGTGAGGATCAAATGAGATAATATTTGTAAAGTGCCTGGTATATAACAGGTGCTAAATAAATGCTTGTTCCCTTTCCTTCCCCATCTCTTCTTATAAGAGAGAGTTCTCTGGGTTGGGGGTAGAGGAGAGGTGGGATAGAGAAAGAAATCTAAGTGTTTAAATAAAAACAAAAAAAATCAATACAATTTTTTTTCTTAAGAGAAGGCTATTATAGTAATCCATTTGAGTTATGATGAGGGCCTGAACTAGAGCAGTAGCCACGCAAGTGAAGAGAAGGGGACATGTATGGGAGGTGCCATCACAGTAGAAATGACAAGATTTGGCAACTGATTGAATATGTGGGGTGAGTGGGAGGGAGGAGTTGAGAGTGATACCTACGTTGCAAGCCTGGATGAGTGGGAAGATGGTGGTACCCTCAATAATAATAGAAAAATTTGAAAGAGGGGAAGGGGAAGGAAAATAATGAGTTCTGTTTTGGATATTTTGAGTTTGAGATGCTGTAAGGGACATGCAATTCAAGAGCTTGGGAGAGAGACAAGGGATAGATAGATAGATAAAAATATAGATATATGCACACACATATACATATATGTATGTATATATGTCTACATATATACAAATATGCACATATATAAACATACATGCATACATATATACATATATATATATATATAACTGTAAGTCACATGTAGAGAAATGATCGCTGCTCCTATAACAACAAATGAGATCACCAAGAAGGATAGTCTACCTGAGACAGAACAATCTTACCCAAATAGTCTGCTCTTAGCAGTCTCTGGGATTGCAAGTACTGGAATCAGTACTTGGGGCACATTGAGTTGTCAGCCTATGACTCAGAAAGGGCTCTCCTGTAGAGGGATCTCCCCATTAAAAATTTATGCCTTTTGTTTCCTTGACCGATCTCTCTCCTCTCACCTCCCTCCTTTTCTCTTCCAGATGTCTCCCAGCCAATCCTCAGTCATGTCTCCCTACCTAAACTCAGTGTCACAGGGCTATCCTTCAGGGCTGTGCCAAACCCATCTGGGATTAGATTACTGAAGGAAAAAAGAAGTGGACCCAGGGCAGAACCTTGGGGAATGGAGAAAGGTCTAGCAAAGGAGATTGAAAAACAGGTAGGAAGACCAAGAGAAAGCAGTGTCATAAAATCTAGAGAGGGGAGATTATCCAGGAGAGGAAGGTGATCAGTGTCAAATGCTGAAGAGAGGTAAAAAAAGTGAGGACTGGGAAAAGGTCATAAGATTTGGCAGTTAGAAGATCATTGGTCACTTTGGAGAGGTTTTAAACCAGACTGCAGAGGGTTAAGAACAGAGTGAGAGGAGTGGAAATGTAGGCACTGAATGTAAATGGTTTTCTCAAGGAGTTTAGCTGAGGATAGGAGAGGGTGGTGGCTAGTGCAGATGGTCAGATCAAATTAGGGTTGTTTTTTTTATGGATAGTGATACAAGAAAATGCTTGTATGAAGCAGGCAAATAGCCAGTAAGAGAGAGACTGAAGATCTGAGAGAAATTAGGGATGATAGTATGGGCAATCTTCT
Organism: Vombatus ursinus; assembly: GCF_900497805.2. NCBI lineage: Eukaryota > Metazoa > Chordata > Mammalia > Diprotodontia > Vombatidae > Vombatus > Vombatus ursinus. The sequence continues at coordinate 1,710,876 of NW_020954723.1, read as the reverse complement.
GGAGAAGGCCAATGGATGGGAGGTATGGGATCGAGGATGCAGTTAGAGGGGTTGGACTTGGTAATGTGTACAGGAGTAAAGGAGCATCTTCACTTGATGCAGAAAGGAAGGAGGACATAGCAGGGGAAGATGCTTGAATGATACGAGGTTAGGAGGGAAGGAAGAAGAGAGAGTTTTTAGCAAATGGCCCCAATTTTTTTCAATGACACAAGAGTCAAGGCCATGAGTAGAAAAGGTGGTGGGAAGGAGTACCAAGGGAGGCTTGAGAATTGATGAGAAGTTTTTAAACAGTTTCTGTGGAGAGTGGGATAGTGAATTGATTGGGGAAAAGTAGAATGATTGCCTTGCTGCCATGAGGGCCCAGTTGAGATAACAGAAATCTTTAGTAGACATAATCAACATGGTTTTGTTATTTTCTCCAGATCAATTCAGAAGCATGAGGATAGGAGCAAAGAAAATAGATGATGGGAATAATGCAGGGTTCAGGTTTGTCAAGGCATGATCAGCAAAGGATTCAAGAGGAGAGAGTAGTATAAAATTGAACTGGTTCACCAGGGGATTGAGATAGGAAAAGGAGGCAAGCTTAGCCAAGGAGGGAGCGATAGCCTGGGAAAGACCTACTGAGTAGAGAGAATGAAGTTCACAGTGAAGATAAAGAATGGGGTCAGGGATCATAAGATACAGGGAAAGATGGGGCAATAAGAGATTCTGACAAGATAGAAACAATTTCAGAGTTCATAAACATGAAAATGAAACACGTATTAGGTGATGGAAAGATCAAGAGTAAGACTGTTTCTGTGTTTGTCTTAGGTGCAGTGGAGAAGTAGGTCATGAGCACTGAGCATTTTAAGGAACTGGAAAGTTAGGGTACTTGAGGGAACAATAAAATGTAAGTTGAAGCTTCCTAGTATGAGAAGAGGAGTTGGAGTGGAAAGAAAGACCATCAGCCAAGCACTGAAATTATTGAGGAAAAAAAGAAAATGTCTTGATTTCTGTTATTTGGAAAGTTGCAAATAGGTGTTTCTTTTCCTTTCCTCTTCTATGTACCTGGCTTGGGCAGGTAGGTGGCACAGTGGATAGAGTGCTGGGCCTGAAGTCAGGAAGACTCCTCTTCTGAGTTCAGATATGGCCTCAGACACCGACTAGTTGTGTGATCCTGGGCAAGTCACTTAACCCTGCCTGCCTCAGTTTCCTCATCTGTAAAATGAGTTGGAGAAGGAAATGGCAGACCACTCCAATATCTTTGTTAAGAAAACCCCCAAATGGGAACACAAAGAGCTGGATGTGACTGAAATGACTGAACAGCAACAAAATACCTGGGTTTTTGTTTTTTTTTTGCAGTCTTATCAACATGCTCCTGCTTGCTACACAATGCCCTGACCGCCATCTCCCACCTTCAACATGGTCCATGGCTACTTCATCTTGTACTGCCCTAATGACATAAGTCTCCTACTCTACTAGTCCAGAGGGACTGCACACACAGCATTATAAGGTTTTCATTCTTTTCCGCTGGCTTTTCTTTGAATTTCAATACTGCTGCCTTCAGTGTTGCTAAGCTACAGCTGAATCTGTCCTTGTCTTGTACCAGTTTGTATTTCTATTCAACTCAATAAACCTTTATTAAGTACCTACTGTGTGCAAGGGACTGGGATTTAGGAATTGGGGAGTGGTCAGACCAGATAGCTTCTTAGATTGCTTTAAGTTCTAAGTCTATGAATCCAGAAGGCAAGATGAGTCTCATAGACCATATTAATAATAGCCACCAAGAGTAACAGTGCCAACTTGGTTACCCTGGTAGAAACCATGCTGGATTTACCAGTCTCCATCCATTGTTACAGAAGGTAGAGCCAACCTCTAGCAGAAAGCTAGTCCACTGTGTTCAGCTTGGGGAGGCAGCGGAAAGGGCTAACCAGTAGCCTCCTACATGGTATGATTTGAGGGGCCCCAGGAAACTTCTCCTGTCTAACAATATACCCTCCCTACTACAATGCCTGAAATTTCACCTTGACAAATTTAGTCTTTTGAATCTTCAGGATTTCTTCTGAGCTAAGCCTAACTCAGGCCAGTACAGTTTAGGTTGGATATTGGAATAAAATGTTCATTCAAAGGTCACTGAAGAGTTAACAAGAAATTTACTTAGCTGTAACAGGGGAGGGATATTCAGAAAGGTTATGCCTCATGGACACCAAGAATTGATTCAGCTAAATGAAGTTTCCCTGCCTCTGAAGATAACCATTGTAGATCACCAGGCCAACCTACAAGCCAGGCTGTTTTCACTCAAGTGACCTGGAAGTGATATCAATGGACCAAGCTCTTAGTCCCTTGAGCCAATCAAGTCCTGTAGATGACCTTGATAATACCCTTTAAAGAAAAACCAGCCCAATTTGCAAGAGGGAAAGGAAGTTAGAATATTACTCCCACTACAAGATTCCTCTGTTAAAATGTAGATGGTCATGGGGCGGATGACCTTTCAGCTGACACCTCAGTATAGGTGCTCCTCAGCTCTGACAACTAGCTAGAACCAAGATCCTATAAGAATATGACCTGAAAAATGAGGACATATGCAAAGAAGCCCCAAAAAGACATGAGAAGACATCTAGGACAAATTTCCTCTACTTCTTATTTTTGTTGATTGGCCCTGGAAACAACAATCCTTCTGCAGTATTAAATTGAGGGCGTAGTGGGAGGCAGTGGTATGCTGGTAAATGTTTAATAACTACTTCTCAGAAAGAAAAATGTTGGCATGACACACTTTTCAGTTTATTTTGCATAATTAACATTTTTTTCATCACTTTCTTAAGTCCAAATAATCAAGAAAATAGTAAGTCAAGCCTTGATTTATAGTGCTTGCTGATTTCTAAAATATAAATGCTCACACTGAAAATTTAATTATAGGTCTCTTGACCTGGGTTGAACTGTCTCTACCACACAAGGGAAAATATGGAGGGGAGGGGGAAGGTCACTGTATCTGTGATGCCCTTTCAATAAAGAACTCCTAGTGAGAAAATTCTACCAATGCAGATCAGTACCTACTCTTCAATTAGTCTTAGAGAGTTACCTGGGAAACCAAGAGATACCCAGAACTTTACAACTACTATATGTCAAAGGCAGGACTTGACTTAATTCTTCTTCAAACATTTGATAGAATTAATTTGTAGATCCCTCTGGTCCTGCTTATTTTTCTTGGCAATGTTTAAGAATGCATCCATCACCTGAAAATTTCAAAGCATCTGAACATGGTCAAAGGAACATATAGTCTTGGTCCACTTCTGTCCTGGGGCATATGAGGCAGAGAGCTGATCTGAGCATCAGAAATTCCCCTTACTATTCTATTATACCAGCATTTGTCTGGTGGCCTTTGCTGATATCACTGGCTATGCAGCAGGCTTATTGACCTGGTTCGGTGTTATGCATGCTAGTGTTTTCAGGAGTGCCTGCCCCAGAGGGTTGGAGCTCCCTTTGCTGTTTGGAGCAAAGATGTTCCCAATTCTTCATCTTTTATGACAGGTTACTGTATGGGTATCAACAGCATGGATCCATCCCAGTTGACAACAATCTACCCTAGGGCTCCAGAGCACAGTGAAGGGAAGTAAACAAACTCACATATACTCAGCTAAAACTATGCTTACCACAAGACAATTTGAGTCTAAAAGGGAGCTAGGATGCAGGTGCATTGAATGGGGAGAACAGTTGCCCAGATGGTGAAGCTAGAATGGTATTCACCATCAGCTGCTACTCTCTGTTGGAGGTAGTTAGCCTGGGGCTCTATCTCCCAGCATCAGAAACTTCTTGTACACTGGTGATCTAATTAGCCACCTTTCTCAGCTTGCTGAGTGAGGCTGGGTAGATTAGGAACTCTTCCCAATTTCACAACTGGGACATATACGAGAGTTCCACACACATATGCAGTGTCTTTGGGATCCCTTCCCCAGCTGCTGCTTTGTGGGAGATTCACATGCCTGCTGTTGGTTCAGCCACTGTGGGAAAGATATGGTTCAGAAGAGATATGCTCTGTCTTTGTGTTCCTGAGAGACTCAGCAACCTGGCAAGGGGCTGGTTAGCTCTGAGTGTCAAAGAAGAACTGTCTGAGTTGGTCAAATTGCTAGCTGTGAGGGTTACTGCTGCTGAGAATTGGCCCTACACTAAGCTAAGGAACCTCTTGTCTGAGAATATGGCTCTTGGTTCTCACCCTGCCTTTACTATCAAGGGAAGATGCACAGGGACCGTACCCTGTACCCTTTCAGATGGTTCCCTTCAGCTTCAGTTAGATGATAGATAGATAGGACATTTGTCAGGCACTGTGCTAAGCCCTGGGGATATAAATACAAGTAAAAAAAAAAAAAGACATTCTCCACCCTCGAAGAGCTCACATTTCATACAATATATACAGAGGATTTGGGGAAAAGGGAAGAGAAATGGGCTGTTAGCAGGTGAAGCAGTCCTGAGAATGAGGAGTGAAGTGAGCATAACCCAAGTACCTCATGAAATGGTGATCCAGGCCAGGGACTCCCCCAATTAGAAGAAAAGAAAAAGGGTGGAGGTATTTCCAGGGTAGGGAGTTTTCATGAGGAAGTCTGGAGGAGAGAGGAGTATAGCCAGAAATACATTTCATCCTTTTTTCCTCGCAGTTTGGTGATAATGCTCCCAGCAGACTTAAGATGTAATGGTCAAGAGAAGGTGTAATGGACATTTATTTTCACCCTATAAATATGAGGATAGTTGCCTTTTCCTGACAGCTACATCCTTATTTTTGAACTTCTAAAGCCAGCAATGACAGTAGGATGGCCTTCATTCATATAACGAGGTGGTAATTTGATCAAAGATGTCCTATCTTTATTTCCATCTTTTCCAGAAAAAAAAAAATTGTGAGGCAGAGGAAATATATATTCTGTGGCATCCTTCCCTTTATTTCCTTCTTCGTCTTTCAAATCTTCCTCACCAAAATAGCTTCTTAGGATAACTGTCCTACCCTTAAATGTAGATTTGTTAAATGTCTTTCCCTTCTCAAAGCCATATTTGCATTTAAAAAGGTATGACCGAAGAGCTCCTCTTTGTATACTTTGGGATAGAGGGGTTATACTTATATAGTTTTAGATGATCAGGTAAATCTGAATTGTACTGGTAGTTCCATCAATTCCTCTCCCACTATCTAGTTAGTTCAGTGAATACATAAGTGACTGCAGCTGCCTTTTCACCCTGAAACTTCTCTCAGCACTTGAAGTCTTCTCACTATGGAGCATCCTTCCTCCATGATGACCCCCTTCTCCCATTGGTGAGTTCCTTCTAGGACCTCCATTTTGGGGATGGGCCAGGCCAGCAAGCTTCATTCTCCTCCCTGCTGTGATTCTTACCCTCTCAAGACTTTGTCACATTGACTTAGCTGTTTTCTTACCCTCCCTCAGTGACTGGGGTCTCGTTACCCTGGATTTTCCCTCCTCCCTTCTAGGTCCCTTCTTCTCTCAACTGGTGGGTGCCTTCTGGGGCCTCCATGTTGGAGATAGGGTTAGGCCAGTCATGGTTCATTCCCCTTCTATCCACACCTCAAACTCTATGGACATCTATGCCATGCCCCTTCTCCCTCAGCATTTAATATATTATTTTCTTCTATTAGAATGTAAGCTCTGAGAGGCTTCCAGGTTATGTGACCAAAATGGAAGACTATATTTTTTTCCAATCCTCATAACCTCTTAAACCTATTTAAAATAGGAATTGTGTGCAAAAAATAAACCAGTGTCAGCTGTCTTCATGGTGTAGGACACCAAAAACCCTAATAAGGTAAAAGCCCGTTGAAATAATGGGAAAGAAGATTAAACCCTAGACCGTAATATACTCATTCAGCACCCTCTGCCCTACCATCCACCAAGCTCTAGAAGAGCTACATAAGCAGACCCACAGGTTTACAACAGAACTCAACTCTACTTATCTTCCTTCTCTTGGTGCTGTGGAAAACCAAAAGGCGGAAGATTGCTTCGAGTGGGACTACAGCACTCTGTGCTGCAATAACACCCATCCAGAGAACTGAGGGACAGAGGGAACTGGCACAGGGTGCTAGGGTGTTTGTGTGGATCTGTCATACTTCCCTGAAGCAAAGAGCCCAGCCTCTAGCTGGGGAAAGTTATATCCCCCCAGAAGTCACTTAAGGCAGGGACCGAGGCTGGTGAAATGGGAATTTCTCAGTTTGGTAGGAGACTGAAAGGCTTTGAGGTCTCCCTAGGGAAACCATTACCAACAGTGAAGGAGTTAGAAAGTGAGCAGTATGAAAAAAAAAGAATGAAGTTACCCAAGATCTCAGAAAGAAAAAAAATCTCATTTCAATAAATAAGAATTATAAATGTTGAATTTATGATCTGTACAGCAGAAATAATATAGAAACTGAATCCGAGTGGCAAGTCTCACCAAAGAAACAAAAGAGAGAGTAACTGATTGTGATTACAAATAAACTGAAGCAAAGAACAATCTGGAAGAAGAAAAACAAAATGCAGTAACATTAGAAGAAGACATAACTTACCTAGAAGCAAACCATACTGACTTAAAAGACAGGATATATAGGAGCAGCTAGGAGGCACAGTGGATAGAGCACTGGCCCTGAAGTCAGGAGAACCTGAGTTCAAATCCGGCCTCAGACCAAACACTTGATACTTACTAGCTGTGTGACCCTGGGCAAGTCACTTAACCCCAATTGCCAAAATAAAAGACAGGATATATAGAGAAAACTTAGGTATTATAAATATTTTCAAAGAACATGACAAGTCAAAAACACCAAGAAATAATTAAAGAAAACTGACCAGACCTATAAATACAGTAAACAAAATGCCAATTGAAAGAATCCATTGATCACCTCTTAAAACAAAACTAAAAAACAAAACTCCTCTGCAAAATCCAAGACAGAGTAGTTAATTTTAGTAATTCCAATGACAAATAGCAAATTCTGCAAGCTAAGGGAAGAAAGACCTTCAAAAATTAAGGAAAAGGAATTTCAATAACACAAAATTATTCACTCACCAGAAACCAGAGGAGCAGAAGGAATAATGTATTCTGAAGGCAAAGGTGCAACTCAAAGTGACATACCCTGCAAATTTGAGCCTAACCATTAAAATTTTTTAATAAACCCAAACTTTGGTTAAAAAAAAAGAGGTATTTAAAGCATTCCTAGAAAGAAAACCATATGGAAACAAATTATTTCTTTTTCAAACATCCTAGACAACAGAAATATATGAAAAACAAATTCAGCAAACCAGGGTCAACAACAAAATAACAACAGAAAGACCATTAAGAGATTTCTTTCTAAAGATACACAAGGGGACAAAGGTGAAAGCAGAAGCCAAAGAGAAGTAATAGTGATGAAATAGTCCTCAAACATAATAGACTCAACCTCACAACACTCTACTTACAGATAAATCAGTGTTTTTTGTGAAGCACATAATGGAAAGGTGCATAGAAGAGGAGAAGGGAGGAAGATGTACTCGTCAAGTCAAAGGTCAACAACACAGGAGAAATAACTCCTTTAGTTTCTCAGGAAGAAGAGATCATATAGGAAAATGGATGGAGAGGTGAAGGGAGGGATTTAAACAGGAAGTAGGAATGACAGGTATCGGCCCAAGTTGAGATCCTCACCCCTTGCCCCAAAGGGAATCTGGCTCTACAGGCCCCAGCTCCTTATTTCCCTTTGAAAGCCTTAGCCTTACCTTTTGATCTTATTCAGATGCACCTTTGCCCCCAGCCCTAAAAAGAATCTGGCTCGTGTTTGTCTATGGGTCCCAGAAAACCCTTAAACTTTTAGGTTCCTTATCTACTCTCTTTATCTCCCTTTGAAGTAAACTTCTACCTTCCAGTTCCCTTCATTATCTATTCCCATTGTTTATTCAATCTCTCAGACCTTCCAAACAGAATTCTCACCCAGGCCCTTTTCCCAACCACCCCCCCCTTCCTCTGGCCACCCAAAGGTACTTTAGTGTATATAAGATCCACCCTGGTCCTCCTTCAAACGCTGAGAATCTCTCATGCCTAGAGGCTGAGATTGTCTCATGGACGAGGTCCTTATGGGCATCACCTGGCCTATGTGATTTATCTCTAATAAACTTTTTCTCTGGCTGGAAGGAGATTTGAGTTGAATTCATCCAGTCAGGGCCTGGCACTGCGATCTTGGGGTTTCCAAGCACCCCAAAGCCTCTAGACCTCTTCAGGAAGGGGTGAAATCTTGTTTTGGTGGTGGGAGACTAAGCCAGTGATGAACCCTCTCATGGGGGAAGAGAGACATTCTATAAAGGCAAATGAGGAGTTTATAATGGGTATAATTTATAGGGGTTTGATGCTTAGAAAGACCACTCATACTGCCTCAGGAGAAGAGGAATCAGAGTTCATAAGAGCAACTGACACTCAGAAGAGTGGGAAGACATAGCAAATAGGAAAAAATGAGCATGAAGAAGGCAAAAGCTAATAATAAATTATACAATCAAGCACATAAGAAAAATGAACAAAACAAGTTGAAGGGGAGAAGAGGAAGAGAGATTTCATTCTTAATTGGGAGGAAAAAAGAGGGGGAAAGTATTGAATAGTTAGGTAAAAGTATGAAAGAAAAGGAATTCCCAAAACTAGGGAAAGGGGTAAAAAAAATGGGAAGAGAAGGGGCTTGAGGTTGAGAGGAAAAGAGCTGGTGGGAATAGAATTGCTTTACAGATTAAGCTAAAATAACCGAAGAGACAAAGTATTGTGTTTATAGAGGAAGAAGAAAGAATTATAATTCAGGAAAAAAACAATATTAGAGGCAAACTTAACTCTTAAAGCTGTCAATATGAATTGATTAAATAATCCAATAAAATGAAAAAGAGCAACAGATGAGAAAATAAAACAAAACTCTACAATTTGTAGCTTACAAAAACATGCCTTAAAACAAACTAAAAAAAAGAAACACAGAGAACAAAACTGATAAATGGATGCATCATGTGAATCCAGAAAAGCAGGAATTGAAATTATGCTATCAGACAAAGCAAAAAGAAACATTTGCAACATTAAAAAAAAAAGACATAAACAAAGAAGCTACATTATCTTTAAAGGAAGCATGGAGCAGTGGTATTCAAGTCAAGGAGAAACTGAAGACCATTAAACTATACATAAAGATGCCTGTAGGCTACATATTGACTTAGAAAGCCACCTATTAACATCATCTATGTTCTATTGTATTTTTATTTACTTTGTTAAATATTTCTCCATTACATTTTAAACGGGCATAAACTGCACTTTGGGGTGTTGTGGCTCACATGTTTGACACTTCTGGCATAGAGAACAAACCAATATCAACATTTTACTTATATGCTATAAATGCCTTAGCATCTAAATTCAAAAAAAAATTAACTGAACTTAAAAAAGACATAGATATGAATATAAAAAAGGCAGGAGATTTCAATATCCCCTTTTTCAGTTTTGGACAAATCTATCAGAAAGATAAACAAATGGGGAAAATATAGAATTGAACAAATTGCTGGAGAAACTAGAACTAAAAGTCTTATGGCATCATCAAAATGAAAGTGCAAAAGAATCTATTTATTTCTTAGTATCACCTGAAAGTTTTATAAAAAACTGACTATGTATTAGGAGACAGAAAAATGGCAAACAAATATAAAAAGGTAGAAGTAGTAAACACCTCCTTTAAAATCCATAATGCAATAAAAATAGCAATCGGTTCAGGAAGTGCAAATGAAAGAAGGCACAAACCAAATGGAGACTTAACAATGAAATACTAAATAATGAGTGGGTCAAAAACAAAACACAGAAGTAGGTCAAAAAACAAAACATAGAAACAAATAATAATTATGTGAAAGAAAATGAAATAACATACCAAAACAAAAGAAAATTAAACAATATATCAAAATTTCTGGGATGCAGCTAAAACTGTCTTTAGAGGAAGAAGCATATTTCTGCAAACATATAGTAGTAAAACAGAGAGAGGATTAATGAACTGAATATACATTTTTATAAATTAGAAAGCCAATCAATAAAGAAATCTAAAATAAGCATAAAAGAGGGGATTAAAAATTAAAGGAGAAATAAACTCAAAATAAAAAATGGGAATAGGAATGACAAATCAAAAAGTCAGTGCTTGAAAAGACTAATAAAATTGATAAACCAATATGATTAAAAAGAAGAGGGAACAAAACAACAAAATGAACAAAGTGAAATCATGACAAAATCAGAAGAAATATAAAGAATTAACAGAATCTACTATGCACAGTTTTATGGTAACAAAACTGAGAATACAGTTCTCAGAAATAGAGGAATACCTTCAAAATATAAAATACTCAAATTAATAGAAGTATAAAAAGAGATATTAAATAACTCAGTCTCATAAAAAGAAACAGAACTAGTTATAAAAGAACTACCAAAGGGGGGGTGGGTGGGAAGGTCCTGATGAATTCACAGAATTCTATTAAGTTTTTAAAAACTGATTAGTACTAATACTACACACATTATTCTCAAAAATTGAGAAAGCATCCTACCAGACTCTTTTGGAGACAAATATAGTACTAAAACTTAAAACACAGGGTAAAGTACAGAAGGAAGACTATAGACCCATATCATTAATGAATATCAATTCAAAACTTTTAAATAAAATCCAGTCTGTTTTATTCAGGCTGGGCCAAACTCCTTTCCCTTTTCTCAGGTTTCCCAAGCATCCATGTGTGTTAGCAACAGGCAAAATGTACTTAGCATACTCAAAAGACTATACACCTATTAGTCAATTACCCTCCTTGTCCATATGATTTAATTTGATCTTTCTTTTAGCCCTGTGACGTAAGCAGGGTAGGTGTTATTATATCCATTTATAGGTATAGGAACTGAGACTCAGAAAGGTTGTGATTTGCTCATGGTCACAAAACACCTTGTAGAACAAGGTTTCTTACCTTTTTTTGTGTCATGGATCCCTTTGGCATTCTGGTGAAACCTATGGACCCCTTCTCAGAATGATACATTTTTAAAAAATTCATAATTAAATAAAATGTTAATTTTAGTTGGTTAAAACAAAGGTAATAATTTTTCCTATCAAGTTCACAGATCCCCTGAAATCTTTCCACAACCATTGATCCCAGGTTAAGAACTGCTGATGTAAATATAGTGGTATAGTGGAAAGAAAAGTAGGCCAGACAATTGTTCAGCTCTCTGATAAAAAGAAAGGAAGTGACTGGATATTTGTGTGAATTGAGGAATATCCCTAGAGATTTACCACAACTGGAGACCCAATGCACAATAACTCTGGGCTTCCACTACCACCACCCCAACTATATTGTAAGATCTTTAAGGGTAAGGACCATGTCTTATACCTTACCCATCTCCCCAGCTATAAATAAGAAGTGTTCAAAATACTTGCTGGCTGGTTTTCCCCCCTAATATTTCAGTTTTATCTTATAACGGCTCCTTGCACCCTTTAATGCTCACTTTTACCTAGTATAATTCTTCTCCTCTTCTTAAGAATTCACGTCCTTTGGGTATTGGCTGCTTTCCCTGCCCTGTCTCTCAGGAAACACTTTACCATTCTTTCCAGAGTCTTCTGGCTGACCTACTCTCAGATTGGCTGCATGCCCAGGTTGGCGGAAAGGAACCGATTAGATCCTGGGGAAAAGAATGGGTAAGATCTGAGCAAATAGATGAGCTAGCCCATAGCCTATTGAATAAAAGACTCCTCTGCAATTAGAGAGTACTCAGAATCCTGGGAAGCCCCTGCTGAAAGAATGCTGTCTTCTTCCCTGGGTGTTCCATCTTGACTGTAATGATAGAAAGAACCCCAAAGTCACACTATTAGACAAGAGCCTAGTTAGCTAAGTTGTGGGACAGCGTTAGCCTCAGCAGCGGCCTTCATGTCTGGAAAGTTGACTAGCTCAGGCTGATTTCCCAGAAGATCATCATTGTACACTGATAAATACTCTAAAAAGTGAAGCTCTCCATCAGGAATCTCCACTCTCAGGAACCTAAGGTTAGGACACAACTCTGCATGAAAGAACTGCTTGGCATCCCTAATCCCACAGCATTGACAGGAATTGTGGCTACAGCATTTTGCAAAGCCTCCATTCTTTAAATTACCTTTCTAATAAACTAGGACAAGATGGAAAGAAGGGTTCAGTCCTGGTAAGCAGGTCACTAGCACTGAGCACATTCCTCATGCTGGTTGAACCTAACCTAATCGTTTCCAGACAAGGGAGTAACTAATGGGCAGTGTGGGTCCAGTCACATCAAATGCCAACTTCTATCCAGAGTATTGTGCCTCTGTGCTCTTGCCTCATCTCATCTTTAGCTGAGAGAGAAAGCTCCCCTCAATATCAAGCTTCGGTTTCTCTTGAGCTCCAGAGTATCTCTCTTGGGAAGCTATCTTAGTTCCCAGCTATGTAAACTCTGATCATCTGCCTGTCGGCAGAGTTACCAAATCACCTTGGCCCAACCTGTGATGATCCAAAGAGGTTCTAGAGGGGAGTTTCAATGAAAATTCTATGCACAGAATTTTATTGTTCAGATGAACAAACTCGTATGTAACATCATATTCCTTATGTATACACTAGACACATACAAAGTAGATAAAAGATAACTTCAGAGGAGAAAGTATCAGACTTTAGAAGGAATGGGAAGTATCTCTTGCTTAAAAAGACCTTTGGGCTGAATCACAAAGGAGGCCAGGCATTCCATGAGATGGACATGTGGAGGGAAAGCATTCCAGGCATGAGGCCAGACAGTGCAAAAGCATGGAGACGGGAGGTAGAGTGTGGTATGTGAGGAATTACAAATTGCCCAGTATGGCTCACTGTAGAGTAGAAGGGAGTAATGTATAAGAAGATTCGCATTTTAAAATGTCAATTGGAAGAGTTCATATCTGATCCTAAAGGTAATAAAGAGCTACTGAAGTGTATTAAGTAATGGGGGAGGGGGGTAGAGGTGGGTAGGTGTGACATGTTTAGACTTGAGGTTTAGGAAGAACACTCTGGCATCTATATGGAAGATGAATTGGGGCGGGGGAGGGGGAGATGTGAGGCAGGGAGGCTAATTAGGAGATTATTGCAATAGTTTAGGTGAGAGGTGATGAGGTCTGAAATAGGGCAGTAGCTGTGTGATTAGGCCAGCTAGATAGAGTGGTGGGTCTGGAGTCAGGAGGACCTGAGTTCAAATCTGGCCTCAGACACTTACTAGCTGTGTGACCCTGGGCAAGTCACTTAATTCTGTTTGCTTTGGTTTCCTCATCTGTAAAATGAGCTGCAGAAGGAAATGGCAAACCACTCCAGTATCTTTGCCAAGAAAACCCCAGATGGGGGTCACAAAGAGTCAGATATGACTGAAACAACTCAACAACAGCAGCAGCAGCCTCTATGTGATTAGAGGGGGTGCATGTGAGAGGTAGAAATGACAAGAATTAGCACCAGATGGGATAAGTGGGATGAGCAAGAATGAGGAGAGGAAGACGGCACTGAGTCTGTAGGTTTGGGTGACTGAGAGGATGGTGGTGCCCTAGATAATAACAGAAAAATTCAGAAAAGAAGTGAGTTTAGGGGAAAGATAATAAATTCTGTTCTGGATGTCTTTAGTATGAGATGCTTATGAGACATGCAATTTGAAATGTTCAATAGATAATTGGTAATTTGGGTCCAGAACTCAGGAGAGAAACTAGAGCTGGAGATCTAGATCTGTAAGTCACATAGAAATAGAAATGTTAACTGCATAGAAATATTCATTGAATATGAGTAGCTAGGTGGCTCAGTTGATAGTGCACTGGGCTTCAAAACCAAGTCTTCCTGAGTTCAAATGTAGCCTCAGACACTTACTAGCTGTGTGACTCTGGGCAAGCCACTTCACCCTGTTTGCCTCAGTTTCCTCAGTTTCTGTAAAATGAGCTGGAGAAGGAAATGGCAAACCACTCTAGTATCATTGCCAAGAAAACCCCAAATGGAGTCATGAAGAGTTGGATATGACTGAATAACAACAAATTAATTCAATCCCTGGGAACTGATGAGGTCACCAAGTGAGATAGGGTAGAGGGGAAAAAGAAGGTCCAGGAGAAAGCCTTAGGTGATACCTACACTTAGTGGAAATGACACAAGGAAAGATCCAGCTAAGGAGATCTAAAAGGAGTGATCCAATGGGTAAGAGGAGAACCACAAGAGAACAGTGTCACAAAAACCCAGATCAAAGAGTGTATACAAGAGGAGAAGGTAGTCATTAGTGAGAAATGAGAAAAGCAATTAGATAGTCAAGGAAATGGAGATGTCAAAATGTAGATGACTTTTTCAAGGAGTTTAAGTAAGAAGGGGCAGAAAGATATAGTATGATAGTTGGGAATCAAGTGGGGATTTTTTTAATTAAATCATTTTTAACATTCTTTTTAAAAATTTTTTTGAGTTCCAGATTATCTCCCTCACCCCCTCACCTCCCCCACCCATTGAGAAGGCAAGCAATATGATATCAATTATACATGTGAAGTCATGCAAAGCATTTCCATATTATGAATAAATAAGTAAATAAAAATAAAGCCAAAAATCAAAGAAATAAAAAGAAATAAACATGAAGAAAGTAAAAAAAAATGCTTCAATTGGCATTCAGAGTTCATCAGTTCTCTCTCTGGAGGTGGATAGCATTTTTTTTTTATTGTGAGTCCTTTGGAATTGTCTTGGATTATTGCATTGATTAGAGTAGCTAAGTCTTTCACATCTGATCATCCTCACAATACTGATGTTACTATGTACAATGTTCTCCTGGTTCTATTCACTTCTCATTGCATCAGTCTTCCCAAGTTTACCAGAGACCATCCTGTTCATCATTTCCTGTAGCACAACAGTATTCCTTCTCAATTACATACCATAACTTGTCCAGCCATTTCCCCAATTGATGGGCTTCCCAAATGAAGATTTTTTTTGGTGAATGGGGGAGATATGAATGTGTTTGTAGGCAGAGGGAGTGGAAAATGATAATGTGAGCAATCTGCTAGAGAAGACAGTGGGGATGGGATCAAGGGCAGATACAAAGAGGCTTGCCGTGGCAAGGAGAAGGACTATCTCTTCATTAGAGACTGAAATAAAGGAGGAGATAGTGGGGGATGTTGGCAGAGGGAAGTGAGATGAGGAAAAGGGGAGAAAAGGGAACCATAGGCAAGTGGCCTCATTTTTTTTGAAGTATGTGACAAGGTCTTCAGCTGAGGAGTGGGGAGGTATGGTCTTAATAAGAGAAGAGAAGATTTAGATCATCCACTAGGTTAAATGGAATCCAGAGAATCAATTTGGAGGAGTAAAAGGATTGCCTTGTAGCAGTGAAGTCCCTGTTGAGATTCAATAATAAATTTGTAGCAGCCTTGTCAGCATGTTTCTTTTTTTTTTAATTTCCTCCAGCTCCATTCAACACTATATGTGTAGGAGCAAGGGGGAATCTGGTAGGAATAATTTATAGTTAGGATTTGGTAAGGCATGAGAAGTGATAGGATAAGAGAGCAAGGGATTCAAGAGTAAGGGGTAGTATAGAATTGAACTGGTTCACTAAGGGGTGAAGATTAGGAAGGGAGAAGAGTGTCACCAGTGCAAGAGTGATGGCCCAGGAAAGTACTGAGAGGTGGAGTGACTGGAGGTCACAGTGAGGAAGAAGAATAAATTTAGGAGTGGCAAATCATAGAGATGGAATGATAAAGGATTATGGGGGTAGGAAAAAGAAATTTTAGAGACCTTGAACATGGCTATGGAATGCAAGATCAAGGATATGACCATCGCTGTATATAGTTAAGGGGGAGTCAAGGAGTAGGTCATAGGAACTGAGCAGATTGAAGAACTGGAGAGAAAATAGCAAAATGCATGTTGAAGTCCCCTAGTATAAGGGCAGGATTTGGGGGGTGGATGGAGACTGCAATAATTGAGAAAGGAGATCAAATGTCCTGGGAGATCAGTAGATGATGGTCACCAGGATCTTGATTGGGTAAGATTTGTATAAAGTGACCCTCAGAGGAGGAGAGGTTCCTGGGTGATGGTGGTAAAAGGAGAGTCTAAAAGTCACAATGAAGAGAGAGCAAAGAGACTTCTGGGACCAGTGAGTTGGAGCTGGTATGTAAGAAGTTGCAATCAGTACTGAAAAGTACTGAAACCATTACTGACCTTGCATCCCTGATCATCCAAAGACAAGCAAGTCTCAGTGAGTGACAGAACATGGAAAGAGTCTGAGAGAAAGCAATACAAAATGAAAGAATGTTAGTGAATTATAGAGTTTCCAAAGGTACCATAGAACAGATGGTCAAATCTGGAGTGGACCATGAGGGAGACACAATTAGAATTGAGATGAAGGAGAATCAAGGAGTAGACAGCAGGAACTGAGAACAAGAGAGCTTTTTTTCAGCAGTCAGAATTTCAATAGCACTGGGATGCAGAGAGTGAGAAGTGACTCTGTTAACTATTAGGGAATGAGTCAGGCAGTATCAATGGATGGAAGGAGCTCTGCTAATGAAAGCAGGTGATTTGAAGACTCAGAGTTACCCTCTAATTCTCAGCATAGCTCTCAACTGGCTGCTGCAGCAGCCTGGAGTATTCTATCCCTTGGTGTTGTGAAACCTGCCTCACGGTAGGCAGTGTTGCTAAAAAGCCCAGGACAGATCACTGCCAGTCCTTGCTCACTTGGATATTTGCATATCCTCAGCTTAGAAGGTCTCCAGTGGAGTGCCCCAGATATGTATTCTTGGCCTTTTGCTATTTAACATTTTTATCAGTGACTTGGATAAATACATAAATGACATGTTTAGCAACTTTGCCAATGACACAAAACACATTGGATGACAGAATCAGGATGTACTAAGACCTTCACAGACTAGACTGGTGGGTGGAATCTAATATTAATGAAATTTAACAGAGATGAATTTAAGATTGGAGCAGCTAGGTGGTACAGTAGATAGAGTGCCAGGCCCAGAGTCAGGAAGACTCATCTTCCAGAGTTCAAATCTGCCCTCAGACACTTAATAGCTGGGTGACCCTGGGCAAGTCACTTAACCCTGTTTGCCTGTTTCTTCATCTGTAAACTGGAGAAATAAATGGCAAACTACTCCAGTATCTTTGCCAAGAAAACCTCAAATGGGGTCACGAAGGGTCAGACATGATTGAAATGATTAAACAACGACAAATATAAGATCTTATATTTAGGTTCAAAATATCAGTTTCATGAATACAAGATAGGTTATTCATGGCTAGACAGCATTTTAAAAAGATCTTGAGATTTTAATAGATTGTAAGCTTAATAGAAGTCAATATAGTGATTTGGCTATGAAGAAAAGTAATACAATCTTAGAGCTATATTCAGAGAAGCATAATGTCCAGAACTAGGGAGGTAATAGCCCCTGATTATACCAGATCCATGTTCAGCTACAGATTTTGCATTTTATTAAGGATATTGATAAACTGGAGAATATCTGGAGGACAGCATCCAGGACCTTGAGATCACTCTATATGAAACTTGGTTGTTTTGCTGGCAGAAAAAGTATTTGAATGACTATCACAAGTCATACTTCTATTGCTTGGCATCAAAGGGCAAAGCTAGAAGAAATGAATGGACATTTCAAAAGGACCAATTTAGTTTTGATGTAAGGAAAAACCTAAACAATTAGCTCTATCCAAATGTGGAATGGAAGCTCTATCAGTTTCCTTGGGAGCTGATAGGTACACCATCATTTCTTCAGGCAAAGGCTGAACGATTACTTGCACCCAACCAAATATGTTTTGGACTAGATGGCTTCTAAAGTCCCTTCCAAATTTGAGATTCATTTGCCATTCCATTTCTGTGAGTGTTTCTATAAACTACTGTGGTTTGGCAAAACGTAAGTTTCTAGCATTTTATAAAGGGAAGACTTGAAATGATAACAACGAATATTTATTTGTAAATTTTCAGTATTAATAGACACCCATAAAAAGATATGGTAACATAAACCGCTACAGGGCCAGTGGGCACCCCTCCAAGTCACAGGCTAGATTCCTTGAGGAAATGACTACCCCAGGTTTGAGGTACTTTGTGCATTGATGGTAGCCAAAAGCATAGTTCATGAGTCCCCACTGATGTACTGACTATTAATAATCAAACTGAGGACACAGTTGGTTCAAAGCAAAGTCATTTAATGAAAGAGCACAGTGACAGCCCTGAGAGCGGCATCATACCCCCTCCTCCCAGACCACCAGATCTACTTCCAACCCAGCCCTCACAGCCATCATCTAAGGAAGCAACTACTGTGGAGAAGGAGCCAGCCATCTCTACCAACTGCCAACCAACTGCCACATATATGGCATATATAGACAGTATAACTCAATCTAGCTGAAACAGCAAGGCACCCTGAGGGAGAGGCAGGAGGCAGTATGTGCCTTGAAAGTCAAACCACTAACACTTTCTTGACCATCATCTCCCCCTACAACCTGATAGTGACAACCCAAGAGTCTTGGGAATAGCAATACTTCCAGCTGGGTGACCTTCTAGGAAACCACCATTGAGAAGGGATAGCCTGGTAACTACTCCACATAGCTGGTGCTACGACCATGGCTACAAAGACACAGAAAAGAATGTTCTTGCTACCAAAGTCATTGACACCAACAAATGGTTCAACATCAGAAACTGACATGATTATTATCAATGAAAATGGCATTAAAGAAGAGGCATTACCATCTGCTTTGCTATTACATCCTAAGGACCGTGGGACTTTTCCATCTGATTTGTGACTGAAATCTTCCATACGTATCATCTCCCATATTAGAATGTGAGCACTTTGAGATCAGAGATTGTCCCACTTTTCTTTTTGAATCTCCAGTGCTTTGGACATTGTTAAGTGTTTAATTAATGCTTCATTCATCTCTTCCTTAAGAAAAGAGCAGGTGTTGCCAAACTCTTTCAAATTTCGGATTCTCAGTCTCATGAGTCTTGACTACTCATTTTTCCAACAAAAGATTGACAACCTCAGACACCAAGTTCTTTAGAACAAAAACAGGGAACTCTCAGCTAGTTAATACTCTTAGGTTTAGTGTTTTCTTTCCAGGGGTTCTTGACCTGAGGTTCCCAAATATGTTTTAAAAATATTTTGAGACCTATAATTTCAATAAAATCAGCTTCCTTCGAAATTCTATATATTTTATTTTATGCACTTAAAAAAAATGATTCTGAGAAGGGGTCCATAGGTTTCACAAAATTGCCAAAGCAAACCATGACATAAAAGATTTGGTGAGCATTCCTGCTTTAGACTCTCTTCATGGTCCAAGGGCTTCTTCTGTTAGACCTTGTCTTGTGGTGAGCTGTCCATATTCCTCCCTGTTATCATCTCTACAGGCTTGACTGCAAGCCAGATAATAGCTATTTGCCCAATAATTACCAAACAGCTCTGGGGTTCAGGGTTCCTTGGGTTTTTTTCCCATTTTGATGAGTGGGTGGGAAAAAGACACAGAGACAGCCCCTAGCCCAAGGGGCTAGGACATTACTCATCTGCATTCCTGTCCCTTTCAGAGGAAAATTCAGCCTGTTCTGTAGCCTTCTTGCTTCACTGAGGTACACATGCACACACATTTTTGTTGTTGTTTAGTTATTTCAGTCATGTCTGACTCTCCATGACTCAATTTGTATTTTCTTGGCAAAGATACTGGAGTGATTGGCCATTTCTTTCTCCAGCTCATTTTATAGATGAGGATACTGAGGCAAACAGGGTTAAGTGACTTGCCCAGGTCACACATCTAGCAAGTACAAAATTAAGATTGGTTTCTCATATAAAACCCTTGAGAAACTCAAATTTTTGTAATACTCTAAGGTTCTAAACTTTAACTGAAGTTCAGCTCTAATACCTCATCATTGTGTGGAGGAGAATGGAGAATTCTCAAAGGCAGATAGTCTATAGACTGTGGCAGGGTCTATGAAGATGGAAACAATTCAAGGAAGGCCCTGGTCACAAACAACTCTATTTTTTCCCTTTTATTTTTTAAAATTACATTAATGTATATTAATGGAACAAAACAAGCATTTCCATACTTCTCTACTGAATTATAAAGATTCAGGTACCAGCCGAGTTAAGTTCAGAAGGGTTCATTGCCAGGTTGGCAGCAGGATGATGCATGTTGCAGTCACAAGTTGCCTAGTTATGCTGCAGAAGGTTGCTACTTGTGGTGGTGGCCTGAATGCTTCCTCTAGTAAAATGATACATTGAAGTATAGAAGTATTCCAAAGCACTTCCCTCACAGCAGTCTTAAATAAATTATAAGAAATGCTGATATTGTTATCTTTATGTTATAGATATGAAGAAACTGAGACTTAAGTGCTCACATTACTGACCCAACAAGTATTGTCAACCTGAAATAAAGAATACTACTAAAGTAGCAAAGTTGTTGTTCAATTGTTTCATGATCTCATTTGGGTTTTCTTGGGAAAGATACTGGAGTGGTTTGCCATTTTCTTCTCTAACTCATTTTATAGATGAGGAAACTGAGGCAAATAGGGTTAAGTGACTTGCCAAGGGTCACACAGCTAGAAAGTGTCTGAGGCCAGACTGGAACTCAGGAAGATGAGCCTTCCTGACTCCAGGCCAAACATGCTGGCCATAACATTCTGTTTGGCTCCACCAATTGCCTGGGCACAGATAATATGGAGTAATAGTAGTTTGGCATAATAATAATATCAGTAATCAGTGGTGGGTGGACAAGAAGGAGAAAAAGAAGAAGGAGGAGGAGGAGAAAGAGAAGGAGAAGGGGGAGGAGAAGAGGAGAAGGAGAAGGAAAAGGAGAAGGAGGAGAAGGAGAAGGAGAATGAGAAGGAGAAGGAGAAGAAGGAGAAAGAGAAGAAGGAGAAGGAGAAGGAGGAGGAGGAGGAGGAAAAGAAGGAGAAAGAGAAGGAGAAGAAAAAGGAGAAGGAGAAGGAGGAGGAAGAGAAGAAGGAGAAGGAGGAGGAGGAGGAAAAGAAGGAGAAGGAGGAGGAGGAAAAGGAGGAGAAGGAGGAGGAGAAGGAGGAGGAGGAGGAGAAGAAGGAGAAGGAGGAGGAGGAGAAGAAGGAGAAGGAGGAGGATGAGGAGAAGAAGGAGAAGGAGGAGGAGGAGGAGGAGAGAAAGAAAGAAAAAGAGAGAGAATCTCTCCATTGGGCCCAAAAGGCAAATGATTTCCCTGGAGTGAAAATTGGCAGAGCAGGGAGGCTGTGTGTGTGTGTGTGTGTGTGCCCTGAATATGCACTCACTGAACTGCTGCAGCAAGTTCAGCCAAAATGCAATCTTCTTTCCTGCTGTGGCACCATCTTGAGGTGGAGGGAGGGGCAGAGGGGGAAAGAGAGAGGCTTTGTCTTTAGATAGCAAACCCTTCCCTCCATGGGAAGAAAGACATAGTTTCCAGCTAGCTTCACTATTCCCATCCATGATGGGAAATTACATTCAGCAAACTTCTTAAATGCTAACTATTTGTGAACATTATGCTAGACACTGAGAGTACCAAGTGTACAGTACTTGCCCTCGGGAAGCTTACAGTCTAATGGGAAGATGAAGGAATACACCAATGAGGATGATAAAGGACAGAATGTGATAATGGCAAAGGAGGGATGTAGACCAAGTGCTGCATGAAATATGAAGGAGAACTCCATTTCAGGCCAAGTGATGAATGAAGGCTTCATGGGAAGGGTGGGAGCTGAGCTGGACCTGGACATCTAGAGGTGTATTGAGAGTGTACTGCAGTTAAGTACTCCACAGTTAGTGCACTCCAGGCTTGGTTCACACTGGTGCCCAGAGTCAGGAGAGAATAAGATGAGGTCTGAGAACAGCTAATAATTCAGTTGGTGTAGGGAAGCAGAGCAAAGTAAAGCTGAATCTGGGACAGACTGTGAGGAC
Source organism: Vombatus ursinus (assembly GCF_900497805.2). NCBI lineage: Eukaryota > Metazoa > Chordata > Mammalia > Diprotodontia > Vombatidae > Vombatus > Vombatus ursinus. The sequence goes on along the minus strand of NW_020954723.1, from coordinate 1,689,062 downwards.
CTTTAACAACAGACTAAGGAGTCTACCCATGGCACCCCAAAAGTCTTGGTGCAGTAGTTCACTCCTTAGGCACAGGCCCCTTGCTGTGCTGCCAACATAAAAAGGCAGTGAGTACTTTCCTAAAGTTTTTTTTTCTTTTTTGGCAATTGGGGTTAAGTGACTTGCCCAGGGTCACTCAGTTAGTAAGTGTCAAGTGTTTGGTCTGAGGCCCGATTTGAACTCAGGTCCTCCTGACTTTAGGGCCAGTGCTGTATCCACTGCACCACCTAGCTGCCCCAACAGTGAGTACTTTCCAGGCTTTTTGGAGACTAGGAGACTAGGTAAGGAGGAAAGGACATTACGGTGGAGGCAGGAGGAAAACAACCAAGGAGAAAAGGCAGCAATTTTACATCTGTAGAAACCCCCTTCCAGAACTGTTGGGTTCTATAAACTTTAGTGGGCAGCTGGATGGCATAGTAGATAGAGCTCTAGGCCTGCAGTCAGGAAGGGTCCTCTTCCTGAGTTCACTTATTGTCTGTGTGACCCTAGGCAAGTCATTTAACTCAGTTTCCTCATTTGTAAAATGAGCTGGAGAAGGAAATGGCTAACCATTTTCCCAAGAAAACCCCAAATGGGGTCACGAAGAGTTCAGACACAACTAAACAACAAAAGCTTCAATAGCTTAAAACCACATTAAGACTTTTGGGACTCCCTTTTTTTTAGTTGGGGAAAATAGGAAACTATTAAAGATATTTTTTTCCTATTCTTATTTTGATTATTTTTTGTTTTTTATTTTTTTAATCTTTTTTCTTTTTTTGAGATTTTTTAATAAATTTATTCATTTTTAGTTTTCAGCATTTACTTCCACAAGATTTTGAGCTCCAAATTTTCACCCCATCTTGCCCCTCCCCCACCCCAAGATGGCATGCATTCTGAATACCCCTTCCCCTAGTTTGCTTTCCCTATCTCTCCACCCTTTTCTTATCCCCTTCCCCTTTTATTTTCCTGTAGGGCAGGATAGATTTCTGTACCCCATTTCCTGTATTTCTTATTTCCCAGTTGCATGTGAAAACATTTTTTTAAACATTTTTTAAACATTGTTTTTAAAACTTTGGGTTCCAAATTTTCTTCCTTCCTCCCTCCCCACCCACCCTCATTGAAAAGACAAGCAACTCAATATAGGCTATATATGTGCAGTTATGCAAAACACTTCCATAGTAGACATGCTGTGAAAAACTAACTCTATTTCCTTTAATCCTATCCTGTCCCCCCATTTATTCTTTCTTTTGACTCTGTTCCTCTTCAGAAGTATTTGTTTCTGATTACCCCCTCTCCCAAACTGCCCTCCTCTCTATCATCCCCCTATTCTTTTGTCCCCTTCCCCTCCCCCCATTTTCCTGTAGGGTAAGACAGATTTCCACATCCAACTGAGTGTGTATGTTATTCCCTCCTTAAGTCAAATCCTATGAGAATAAGATTCACTCATTCCCTCTTACCTTCCCTGTTTCCCCTCCACTGTAAGAGCCTTTTCTTTTCTGTTTTTTTGTGAGATAATTTACCCCGTTCTATCTCTCCCTTTCTCCTTCTCCCAGTATAATCCTCTCTCAATCCTTAATTTTATTCTCCAGATATGACCCCTTCATCTTCAACTCACCCTGTGTCCCCTATCTATCTATCTATTTCTATATCTATATCTATCTATCTATATCTATATCTATGTATCTACATATATATACATACATATAATTTTTTCCCTCTAACTACCCTAATACTGACAAAGGTCTCATGAGTTACAAATATCATCTTTCCATGCAGAAATGTAAACAGTTCAACCTTAAAAAGTCTCTTATGATTTCTCTTTCCTGTTTACCTCTTCATGTTCCACTCGAGTCTTGTATTTGAAAGTCAAATTTTCTATTCAGCTCTGGTCTTTCCATCAAGAATGCTTGAAAGTCCTCTATGTCACTGAATGACAATTTTTTCCCCTGAAGGATTATACTTAGTTTTGCTGGGTAGGTGATTCTTGGTTGTAATCCTATCTCTTTTGCCCTCCGGAATGTTATATTCCATGCCCTGCAGTCCCTTAATGTAGAAGCTGCTAAATCTTGTGTTATCCTGATTGTGTTTCCACAATACTTGAATTGTTTCTTTCTGGCTGCTTGTAATGTTTTCTCCTTACCTGGAAACTCTGGAATTTGGCTACAATATTCCTAGGAGTTTTCCTTTGGGGATCTCTTTCAGGAAGAGATTGGTGGATTCTTTCAATTTCTATTTTGCCCTCTGGTTCTAGAATATCAGGGCAGTTTTCCTTGATCATTTCTTGAAAGATGATGTCTAGGCTCTTTTTTTGATCATGGCTTTCAGATAGTCCAATAATTTTTAAATTCTCTCTCCTAGATCTATTTTCCAGGTCAGTTGTTTTTCCAATGAGATATTTCACATTGTTTTCTAATTTTTCATTCTTTTGGATTTGTTTTACAGTGTCTTGATTTCTCATAAAGTCACTAGCTTCCAATTGTTCTATTCTAATTTTTAAGGAAGTATTTTCTTCAGTAATCTTTTGGACTTCCTTTTCCATTTGTCCAATTTTGCTCTTTAGGGAACTCTTCTCCTCATTGGCTTTTTGGACCTCTTTAGCCATTTGAGTTAGGCTATTTTTTAAGGTGTTATTTTCTTCAGTATTTTTTGGGGTCTCCTTTAGCAAGCTGTTGACTTGTTTTTCATGATTTTCTTGCAATACTCTCAGTTTTTCCTCTACTTCTCTTACTTGCTTCTCAAAATCCCTTTTGAGCTCTTCCAAGGCCTGGGACTGATTCATATCTTTCTTGGAGACTTTTGATGTAGGAGCTTTGGCTTTGTTGTCTTCTTCTGGTTGTATGTTTTGATCTTCTTTGTCACCAAAGTAAGATAATATAGTCTGACTCTTTTTGCGCTGCTTACTCATGATCCCAGTCAAGTACTTGAGTTTTAAACTCTTTGTTAAGGTAAGTGTCTGCTTCCAATGTGGAGAATGTACTGTCCCAAACTTCAGGGGTTTGTACAGCTGTTTGCAGACGTACTTCTAGGGACCTGTAAATTTTCAGTTTTTCCAAGGTGATATGATAAGGGGCCAGGTGTTTTCTCTCCACTGCCACAACAAGCTTCACCACACCAGCATTCCTCCTCGCCCCAGGACTGCCCCTCAGAACTGTGACCCAGATCCAAGCACTGGTAAAGCAAGAGATTCCTGCCTCAGCACTGGCAAAGAGAACCCTGCAATCCCCCTCTGATCAGTCACTTGATTCCCCCTCAGTCTGTGGGCCGGAAGCTCAGGAAACAGCTGCGGCCCCGTGGGTGGCTGAGACCTAGCTCCTTCTCTCACCGCAGTCATAGACTTTTCCCACTGACCTTCTAAGTTGTCTTTGGCCTTCGTGGGTTGAGAAGTCTGGAAACTGCCACAGCTTCCCACGATTCAGTGCTCTGAGGCCTGCTCCAGGGTCCCTGCGGCCTGCGCGCCCACGCCGTACTGAGCTTCTCTCCCTACCCGGTGCGATATACCTTTCTGATCAACCATCCAGGTTGTCTTGGGCTGGAAATTTGTTTTACTCTGTCTTTTTGTGGGTTCTGCTGCTTTAGAATTTGTTTAGAGCCATTTTTTAACAGGTATTTGGAGGGGTTTGGGGCAGAGCTCAAGCAAGTCACTGCTTTCACTCCTCCATCTTGGCTGTGCCCTGATCTAAAGATTTTTTAAAAGCAGAATACTGACATGGTCAAACTTTTGCCTTAGAAAACAAAAGTGATGTTGAGTAAATTATAAAAAATCTTAAATTCATTATTACAACAAAACAAAACAAAACAAAACAATGAGGAGCAGCTAGGTGGTGCAGTGGCCAGAGTACTGGCCAGGAAGTCAGGAAGACCTAAATTCAAATCTGGCCTCAGACGTTTACTAGCTGTGTGACCCTGGGCAAGTCACTTAACCTCGATTGCCTCCAAAAACAAAAAATAATAAATAGGATGAAACAAACAAATAAAGGTGATAAAAGTATTGGACCAGGAATCAGCTATGGTGAAAAGGGGCAAAGTCAATTAGCAACTGATCCAGAGGCAGAGGAATAAACTCCCTCCTCCCCATTAAACGTCTAGGACTCATTTCACTATACCATGTTGGCTTTCTAGTGTAGCTGAGGCTTAGATCTTCATTGTGGGGTGTGAAGCTTTTCCTGGGCAGGTGGCTATAGTCTCTGTGTGAGGAGCTATTCAAGCTCAAGGTCCATTTGTAAGGCAGAGAGACGGCCCTTTTTCTTTCTTGAAGTTGAAACAAGGAAGTGTCTAACGCAGGCATGGGGAACCTGTGGCCTCGAAGCCATGTGTGGCCTTCTAGGTCCTTGGGTGCAGCCTTGTGACTGAGTCCAAGTTTTACAGAACAAATCCTTTTATTAAAGGGATTTGTTCTGTGAAGTTTGGATTCAGTCAGAGGGCCACACTTGAGGACCTAGAGGGCCACATGTGGCCTTGAGGTCAAGGGTTCCCCATCCCTGGTCTAATGTTAGGCATTCAGGTCACCTGATAAGGAAGGGCACTAGAAGAAAACACTGTCTGGAATACCCTCATCTACACATCAAACTCCTGAGAGGTCCAGTCACCTCAGTATCTCCCAGATGCCTTGCCTTGCTATTCTAGAAGCAAAACCCTAAAATCAGAAATGTGATAATATGAGTTGTGTGTCTGGGAATATGTGTGGGATGTAGTTGGGCACACAGGATATCATCAACATAAATAGTGAGAGAAAGCAAGCTTCTTTGCCTTATCACCGCAGGAGGCGGGATACAGGTGATGAAGGCTTTTTGGCCTCAACCTCAGATACACCTAATTTTGCATTTCAAGTTGGTCAGGTAAAGAGAGACTTGGCCTGCAAGTTACAACTCTGGAGTATAATTATAGCCCCACCCCTGGATGCCAATTAAATTTCTTCCTTACAATACTTATAATTCAGCACATACCAAGCGGCAACAATTAAGTGAGCCCAGCTTGGAAATCCCTCAGGCAGCAGCTGGGCATTTTCTGGGCAATCTGTGGCATGCCCCGGTCTTCTCAGTTTTGACTGAGGTCAGGGGATGAGAAGGCCTGCTTGGGCCTCTGTGTATTTATTGAGAGTTTGCTCAACCTGTCTTTTGTTTATTGCCTCTTGAGCCAGCCAGCACTAGTCCCAAATGGACTTGGGTTCATATTCATCATTGTAATTTTCTGGTAAGAATATAGCATGTGGCTTGATCCTTTGCCCCAGAGTGAAACTGGGAATGTTTAGAGTCAATCTAGTTTTAAATACTCAGTTATTACAATGTTCCCAGAAACTTAGGCAAAACAACAGCATAAAGCCAGCAAAAGCGTTTAATTGGAACAGAAAAAAGAAATTTAAAACACAGATCCACCTAAGAAATATTCTCTGCAACCATGCCCCACATGAATGTATTCCCACTCTCTTCCTGCAACCTGGCTTGCCACCTTCAGGTTACCCCTTGGCAAATAGGGACAGTAGCACAATGTTTTGTGAGCAGAGAGGCCCTTGCTCAGAAGTCTTGGCCATCAGCCCTGACTGCAGCTATAATAGCTTCTGCAACTCTCCTCTTCACCCTTTCATAGTCAAATGTCTGCCCAGGAGTCATCTTGAGCCTCTGTTCCAGGTCAGCTCTCCCACTCTCAGCAATTTAACCCACGGCCAGCTCTTCAGAGTCAGTCCTTGGCTCCAAACCTGATGGACCCCAAGAATGGATATTTCTTGCCATCTCCACCAGGCGGCCTGGACTCACTCCTGCTTCTTCTAGCTGTCTCTATGTCAACATCTGATTGCTATGGGAATTGGAAATTCTGGGTCCCTGCCATCAGGGTCAGAGGCATGACAGGAAATGTAGTTCCTGGTGGGATTTTCCCCTTCTGCATTGTGGAATTTGAAGTCTGGGCAGGGGTCTACAGTCTCTGTGGGAGGAGCTATTGAAGCTTATGGTCCGTTTGTAAGGCAGATACACGACCCTATTTCTTTTTTGAAGTTGAAACAAGGTAGACCTAGAAGGGTCTAATGTTAGGCATTAAGGTCACCTGAGAGGTGAATGACAAAGGAAGGGAACATGTTACATGTTTAATTCTGATTAAACCCCATAGCAAATCCAACTGCTTCCCAACCAATGGATGCTAGAGGGCTGAGGCTAAAAAGTCCCCCGAGATGGTATCAAAAAGCCCTATTCACGCCACAACTACTTAATGGTTTCCCCTCCCAGCTCCCTCCCCTCCAGGTCTGTTCTCTGCCACCTGTGAAGTTGCAGGGCCATTACCCACCACCTGTGTAGACCATTAGCAGCCACCTGCTGACCAGCCTGAAGGTGTGAAAACCTGGAGATTGATTTTCACACAGCAGTGAGAAGCCAGCAGCCTGGAAGCAGAGGAGAAAGCTTGAAGCAGAGAGGAGGTAGAAGAATAAAAGCAAGTGAAGACGTATGTATTTTCTTTGCCCTGCCCTCCCCTCCCTTTTTGTTGTCTCCTGTACATCCTTCTATCTCCATGCTCACCCTGGGTTTTGACCACCTGTCAGACCCTCAGCCTTGTAGTGGGGCCAATTTCTGTGTGAATTTTTTTCTTTCTGTATGAGAAACGCAGGTGAGGCAGCTAGGTCAAGAGTCCTGGACTTGGAGTCAGGAAAACCTAAATTCCAATATTCCTTCAGAAATTTATAAGCTGTGTAGCCCTTGGCAAATCACTTAACCCAGGGGTGGGGAACCTACAGCCTCGAGGCCACATGTGGCCCTCTAGGTCCTCAAGTGTGGCCCTTTGACAGAATCCAAACTCCACAGATCAAGTTTGGATTCCGTCAAAGGGCCGCCCTTGAGGACTTGGACGGCTACATGTGGCCTCCAGACCACAGGTTCCCCACCCCTCCTTCTAGGATGATAATTTTCTACAAAGGAGCTAATCTGATCCTGTGGAGGAAGTCTCCTCACCAAGATCTCCCTACATTAATGAAATCATGGGTCTAGTACCCACCTCCTCCAATATTCAGTTCCATATGCAATTCCATCCAGAGCATGAAAGTTTCCATCCCCCTTCAGACTGTTAGGCCCCAAAAGGCATCTATTAAGATGTGCCTTAGGGTCCACCATGAAGAAAATTAGACTGACTTAGTGGAAAGAGCACTGATCAGGAAGTCTGAACACCTGGGTTCCAATCTAAACTCCCCAACCTCAGCACTGAATAGACAAGTTGTGGTGTCTTATTTCATCACTCGCTAGCTGGGTGACATAAGGAAAGTCACATGGCTTTTTTGAGCCCCAATTTCCTCATTTATAAAATGGGTATAATGATATCTGTGGCAAAGAATTAGCTTTGTAAATCTTAAAGTTATAAATGTGTGTATGAAGACGAGACCCTTCATTGAGCATACTAAGACAGAGAATTATAAAGGACCTTCGCGAGTTTAAACACTCTCATTTTCTAGGTGAGGAAACCAAAACCCAGCGGTCAAGATCTCTGCCCCAGGCGACACGAGTGATAAGAGATGAGATGCAAACCTAGGGCTTCTGATTCCAAGGACAGGTCTCTTTGTATTATTCTCGGCTTCCTATCATTAACACGGCTAGCGGGGCTCAAGGAGGGAGAACTGGGCCTCACGTTGGCCTGCCAGCCATGCTTCATTAGCTCACACTGCGGTGAGATGTGTTTCAGCGAAGTTGTTGATTGCTTCTCATTCCCTTTGATGAAACAGAGCCAGGTCTGCATTTTACAGGCACTTCCCCAATAGAATCTTTTTTTTTCTTTCTTTCCTCTCTCTCCTCCTAGGGTGTTATTGTCAAGTTCTCTTCCATAATCCTGAGATTGGTGTCTGGCAGTAGTGGAATTGCAGGATTTCCCTGTTGGGTCAGGGCACCGAATGCTTGTTCCTGATCAGGGAGCCTCTCTATGATATACCCAGCAAATAGCCACCCAGTCTTCACTTGAAGACATCCAGTGATGGGGAACTCATTACCTCCCAGGCAGCCTATCACACTTGAGGATAACTCCAAATATTAGGAAGTTTCACAGAATCGAAATCTCCAACTTTTTACCTTTTTTTTTTAAGGCAATTGGGGTTAAGTGACTTACCCAGGGTCACACAGCTAGTAAATGTCAAGTATTTGGTCTGAGGTTGGATTTGAACTCAGGTCCTCCTGACTTCAGGGCTGGTGTTCTATCCACTGCGCCACCTACCTGCCCCTACCTGTTTTTTTTAAACCCATTTTGCTCCTGGTTCTATTCTCTGGAGTCAAGCAAAATAAATAAATAAATAAATAAATAAAATTCATCCCAATACCACAAGACAGACAGCCTTTCAAATAGGAAAAGACTGCTATTATGTCCCCCTAAACCTACTCTTCTACAGGCTCAACATACTCAAATGATCCTCACGTGGCATGACTTTGAAGGCCTTTGTCACTTAGTTATACTGTGGCAGCAGAGAGGACAGAACACTGGGCCTGAATTTAGAAAGACCTGAGATCAAATAAGAACTCAGACACTTACTAGCTGGGCAAGCTTCACCTTGGTTTGCCTCAGTTTCCTCAACTGCAAAATGAGAATAATAATAGACCTCCCCAGGGCTGTTGTATAGATCAAATGAGATATTTGTAAAATGCTTATCATAATCACAATTGTTGCTGTTCAGTCATTTCAGTCCTTGGTAACCCTATTTGGGGTTTTCTTGACAGAGGTATTGGAATGGTTTGTCATTTTCTTCTCCAGCTCATTTTACAGTGAGGAAACTAAGGCAAACCGGGTTAAGTAACTTGCCCAGGGTCATGCGACTAGTAAATGTCTGAGGTCGGATTTGAACTCCTGTTTTCCTGGCTTCAGACTTGGCACTCTATCCATTGCACCACGTAGGTGCCCCACAGTAGGTGCTAAATAAATGCTTCTTTCCCACTCCTCTCAATGTTCTCTAGCTTGTAAATATCTGCATTAAAATGTGGCACGTGGAACTGAACAATATATTAGACATTGTCTTATTAAAGCAGAATACAGGATTATCAGTTTCCTAGTCTTGGATACTCTTATGCCTTTCTCATTGCAGCCTACAATCCCGTTAGCTTTTTTGGCTGCCCTATCATATCATTGACCTTGTAGTCTACTCAAAAACCCAGATCTTGCTCAAACGATTTGCTGCAACTCCATGCCTTCTTCATCTTGTATTTGTGAAATGGATTTTTTGAACATAATTATAAGACCTTGCATTTATCCCTATTTGATTTCATCTTACAAGATGTGCAAAATCTAAAAGGTGGGAAAATTCCAAGTTTAACCCAGGGTTCAAGCCTGGATTATTTGCATAAGATTTGATTCATTGATGGAGAGGATGATAACTTGACACTGCATGCCAACTTGATGAGCGCAGTTGGCATGAAAGATTGGGTGAAGAGAGATCTTCTTGCTTTCTGCTTTGAAGGAGGAAACACATGGCACCAGACCCTCTTTGTGAAGAAATCTGGAGAGGAAGAGAGCAGACTTTAGAAACAGCAGATGTGTAGAGGAGCTGGCAGCTCAAGATGTCTCTGATTTCCAGCTTTCCTTCCTAGAGACTTTAGGGAATTTCCTCTTGGGTGAGATTGAGGACTCTCTCTCTCTCTCTCTCTCTCTCTCTCTCTCTCTCTCTCACACACACACAGACACACACATACACACACACAAACATACACACACATAAAGAGTTGAGCTGAGATTTCTTGCTTTCATTGGGAGAATGCATTAACTCTGTATTTTCTGATATAGTCTTGTCTGTACAACTGCTTTACTTTCTGTTTGCTGTCTGCTGGAATAAATAGGTTTGTTCTCTATTCATTATTTGTGATATTTTATGTAACTATCATTTGGTGGTAAAGAAATCAAGCCTTTGAATACAAGCTTCACCCCTTCCTCTTTAAGGGATAGCAACCAGGAAAGCAGTTTGAACCTAGAAAGAATGAAAGAATTTTCCCCAAACTACAGGAAGGCAGATAGATGTAAATCTAGACTGGTACCTTTCCCTCTTAGGAGAGTAAAGGAACTGACCTCGTGGCCTCTTCCATATCTCCCTTCCTGGCAGGGATCAAAGTCTCCCAACCGAGATATAAGCAAGATTCTGGAGAGCTCTATTCACATCTCCCTGCAAGCCACATTTAGACAACCCATACGGATGTGTATAACTTATATGGGCAACACCCAACCTTATACAAATTTGAGGTATAATAGGCCAATTTAATTTGGCTTGAACACAGAATGCATGAAGGGGACCAACTTGAAATATCTAAAAAAAAGTCAACTGGAGTCAGATTATAAAAATATTTTAAATGCCAAATCAATGAGTTTGCATGTTGTTCTAGAGACTAAAGGGAACTACTGAATACTCTGTGCAAAGTTTGTGATGCTTGCTCAACTCTTTTCTCTTTCCATCCTGGTGGTCTATAGTATACTTCCATGAAAATATTACTTCTGTGTTTTTTTCCTCCCATTAATCTTCACTTTCATGTTTTCCACTATATTTCCTGTGGATTATTATTATCAATTATTGTATCATTCAGAAAACTTATTAATACTGTTTAAATTAAACTTTCTCTGATTAGAGATTGTTTGAACCCAGAATGTCACCCTGATCTCAGTAACTCTCCAGGAATGCTGGAGATGGATACAAAGAATTTGGGGTTCCCACAGGTTCTGGATCCACACAAAACATTCTTGTTTGGGGTCCCCACACCTAAGTCTTGTTTTGGATCAACCTAAAATTGTGGTTTGGGTTCTCTTTGTGTTTTTGCTTCACCCAAATTTTATTGAATGTTTGTATTTACTAATATCCCACCTCAATCTACCTTATTTTCAAGTTACCCTTTCAGCAAAAACACTTAACTGCATATGTGTGGTTTATGTGCAGATTCCTTGTTCCTTTGTCCAAATCCTTTATAATGTAAACCTTTGAGAGTCTGGAGAGGAAGCCAGACTTCTTTTCCTACTTGTTCTCCTATACCAAATGACCCAATAAATTTTTTTCTAAAATCATTTCAGATTTTCAGGTTTGTTCTCATGAGCAACATTCCCCACTAAGGTTTTTAAATGTCCTCAGATGTTAATATCATCTTACTATACTGTTCTAGTTTACCCTATTACCATATTCCAGGCCCGGGTTCTATTTCACAAAGTCTCAATGACACCTATGAGGTCAAATTTGCCTCTTTGCTTTAGCATCTTTAGTGTACCTTATTGTTGCTAATGCTTTATGAATTTACATCTAGATATCTGATGCCATGGATTTTATTACTCACTCTGTTCTCAGATTTTGCCTACTGTGAAATAGTCAGTATTCCCACTGTTTTTCTTCTTCCTACTTCACAACTTTCTGCAGTATCCAATAAAGTTGATATACACAGGTTTTTTTTTTCCGTTTCTTTTCATCTTTACCTTAAGATCCCTTTGATTTGTAAGACTCTTGGGTCTTACATTTTTACCAGCTTTTGTTAGGTAGACTCCATCTCTGGCCAAGAGCCCATTGTTACTATATTTTTAAGATGGGGTACTCTGTCTTCCTATGCTTCTCCCTGCCCATTTTCCTATTTACCTTCCCCTTCATCCAGTGACCTCCTTTCCCTTCTAAGCAAGATCTGTGCCAATATATCTTTTTCCCAAAATTATTTGGAAACAACCATCTGGGATGAAATAGTAACTTTCCAGCAATTCTTGGAAACAGGCTTTATTTGCGTCCTTCCTAGGCTTTGATCTTGAAGGCAGAAGCACTGGTCCATCCATCTTCAATCCCTTTCCTACTCCCCACCCGACCCACACATTTTTGACACATTAACTTTAGGGAATGAGCATATTCTGGCTTCTTCAGGATCTATCCACAGACTTGTCCAGATTATCCCTGAAAAGATGGGGACTCAGAGAGTCATAGAGTATCATTCTCAGATGTCTACCTGGTGCTAGCTGCTACTCTCCAAGGGCCATGTTCCAGCATGACACGTAGTTGGGAATAGTAAGAATAGGAAAAAGTATCTTGAGAATGGGGGTTTGAAATAAGATTTGTCTTGACATAGGAACCTATTAGGACTGGAGTCCATTTAAGATTCAGTGGACTAAGATTAAATCCCAGGCCTCTAAAAAAATTTTTGAAAAGAAGTCCTCTTCTCTTCCTTCTTTCCAGGATCTCTCATACTGAGTACCCTCGTGGGTACTCCTTTCTGGGGCCCTATTATTATAGACAAGGTTAAATATATAAGTCACAGGGTTCAGAATCATCCCCAGGGTGGGGAGGGATAGTACATTCCTGAGAAAAGACATTGTATGACCTTCACTAACCTATTTATGCTGGTGTAATCAGTAGCTTTAAAAAAAGCCACCAAAAAACTTATGTAACCTAATATCAGTATGGAAATGAAAAGGGACAATTTCATTCCTTTGTTTTGTTGACTGTGGGGGCTGATTGCACATGTGTGTGCATGTGTGTGTGCATGTGTGTGTATGAACCTTAAGTCTTTTCTTTAATCACCAGCTGGTGAAACCACCTCTTTCTTTCTACCACCCCTGACAAGCTTCCTCCCTGAGTCACTGCCCATCTGCCAGGCCCTGCTGAAGATCTGGGAGAGCCAGAACTGTCCTAATTTTTCACTCCCTACAGATGGTGATGGTGGAAACATTTTCTGTGGTGGGCTAGTTCCATTGATTAGACTAGAACATGGTGAAAATGAGGTCACAGATTCATTCTTCATGACTGTTGCTCTGACTTTCAACCTCATCTTCAATTCTGGCCAGCTGTCTTGCATGTGTATGCAGTTGGTGATGAGGGAAACTGTGAAACAAGAGTATATGGGCAGCTCAATGCAAGCCATCCATATTGGAAAACAATTCAAGTATATGCCCTACTGATTGTGGGTCTGTAGCACCATCTTTTTTTTTTTAACCATAAAAAGATAACTGGATTTAGAGATGGAAAGGTCCTTAGACATTATCTTGTTCTATATCCTCATTTTACAGATGAGCAAACTGAGGACCAGAGGGGTTTACCTCCCCAAGAGTCAAAAAGTTAGTTTTGGAGGAGAGCCAGAGTACAAGCCTAGGTTTTCTGACCCCAGATCTAACAATCTTTCCAAAACACCATTTTGATTCTACAGTAATGTATTGTTTATATGTTTGCATGCTATTTGGAGTAATTATTTATAACTCAAATGAATTCACAACCTGACTCTAGGTAACAAGGGTGGGGAACCTGCCTAGGACACCAAATGAAACCCCAGGAGCCCTAAAGATCAGGCCATGAGCCAATCAGCCACCAATTAGGAAGCCTCCAATTCAGCCAATGTATGTGTTGGAGCTTTAGGAGACACGGACCCTGTCCTTGAGGAGCTTAAGTCTAGTCAGGGAGCCCAGAATCACACAAAGTCACTAGAAGACATCAGAAGATAATCTGCAGTGAAATGCTGCCTTGTTAGAAATAAATTATATGTACTACAGCCATTCTGAAAAGGAGAGAACCTGAGAGGAGAGAGCATGAGCCTAATAAGGAGGGTAAGGTCTCATAACAGTCAATTAAAATTTATTAGGTGCTGGCTAAGAGCCTGTTACTGTGCTAAGCACTGGGAATACAAATATGAAAAAAAAGACCATCTCTGCCCTCAAGGAACTTGCAATTTAATGAAGGAAGACATACAAATGCTAAAAAGTGGGACAGGAGGGAGAGAGAAGAGAAGGTGGAAAAGTCCAACTAGGTGGGAAGTGAAGAGATGGCTCACCTGGGTGCCCTTAAGTGGTGGCTTTGGGAGGACCTTTTCACTCTACCCTCCAATAAGGGCAGTACCAAAATGAGGTGAAGGATAGATAAAAGTTGAATAGACAAGATGGAGGAATGGGGTATCATAAACATATGGAGGCAAGATGGTGAAAGGGAAAGAGCAATAGACTTGGAATAGTATCTGAGTTAGAGTTCTGTGTTGGATGCTTATCAGAAGGACAAATCACATAAGATCTCTGAGCCTTAGCTTTCTTATAAGTAAAGTGAAGGTCACAGCACATCTCATGAAGTTGTTGGATGAAAAGATACTAAGTGTTCTATAAATATGAGGAGTTATTACTAGGAAGGCTGCAATGAGTATATGGAAGATACTGGTGTAGAATAACTTAATTTATAGATGAAAGTTGCTTTGGCACTCCAAAATGGTTGGATCAGTTCACAATTCCACCAACAATTAATTAGTGCCCCAATTTTTCCATATCCCCTCCAACATTTGTCACTTTCCCCTTCAATCATTATATTCCAAGCCAAATAGCAGATGGGCCAGGGAGAATAGGCACTAGGAAAGAAAGAAAGCTGTTTCAAAGGGAAGTATCACCTAAAGAACTTTCAGAGTGTTGTGAGTTTGTGGGTCTGACTCACAAAAGAGCTGAAATAGTCCTTAGGTTATGTTCCCAAATGATCCATAAGCACTCCCTAGTGGAGAAGAGACCCCACACCAGATGCAATTCGGCAGAGGACCAGCAGATGTCAGTAGAGCAGAAAAAAATCCAAGATTAAAATCCTGAGCCAGAAGATGACAACAGTAAGTAGACTAGTATGTATTAATCACTTGTATGTGTCAGGCTCTGTAATAAGCTCTGAAGATATAAGGTCAAAATGAAGTTGTCCCTGACTTCAAAGAAATCACATTCTATTAGAAGAAACCTACACATATAAATAAATACCTCATGTAGTTTTCATTCCCTTTCCCTGGGGCACCCCCTTCTGGAATAGTGGAATTTATTCTCTAGCCACTCACCTCCACCCTCCAAGGATGGACTTCTCTTTAAGTATGCATGGAGTAAAACAGCATGGGAGACCTCGTGACCCTGTCAGATATAAGTGACTTCTGGCTTTCCTCTTTTATCTAGGGATAAAATTTGGATTCTCACTTTTACCACACTGTGGAAACTTGTGGAATATAAATCAATAAGATTCTCTTTCATGGGGCTTTCGTGGGTGGCCTCCACCTCCAACTAGGAACAAATCCCACCATTGACAAAGAGAACATTTTTTTTCTGTCTCCTCTATTCTTTTGCATTATCCTGGTTACTACCCCTCCTTTTTATCTTATACATTTTCTAGTAATGAAATACCTACGTAAAAGACATCTCAGTGATTGACTACATACTTATATCTTTTGTTGTCTGTTTAATACTATTTGAATAGAAATATAAACTAATTTTAAAGAATAGGTAAATTTGGGACTTAAAACAAACTCACCCAGACTTGTGTATTGGTAAAAGTAGAGTTGGAACAGATGAATCAATCAATCAATTTATTAAGTACCTACTATGTACCAGGCACTGTGCTAAGCACTAGGGATACAAAAAGAGGCAAAACAAAACAAAACAAAACAGTCCCTGTCCTTGCAGAGCTTACAGTCTAATGGGGGAGACTATATAAAAACAACAAAGCAAGCTATGTACAGGATAGATAGGAAATAATTAGCAGAGAGAAGGCACTGGAATTAAAAGGGGTTAGGAGAGGCTTCCTGTAGAAGGTGTGATTTTAGATTGGGTTTGAAGGAAGCCAGGAGGTCAGTAGACAGAGTGGAGGAGGGAGCATATTCCAGGCATGGGAGACAGCCAGAGAAAATTTCCGGAGCTGAGAGATGGAGTGTCTTCTTCACACAGAATGGCCAAGAGACCAGTGTCACTAAATCGAGGAGTATATGTGGGGAGTAAGGAGTAAGAAGACTGGAAAGGTAGGAGGCTATGAAGGGCTTTGAATGCCAAACCAAGCATTTTGTATTTGCTCCTGGAGGCAATAGGGAGCTACTGGAGTTTATTGACTAGGGAAGTGACATGATCAGACCTGCGCATTAGGAAAATAACTTTATGGCTGAATGGAGAATGGATCGAAAAGGCAAGTAGACCCACCAACAAGCTATTATAATAGTCTAGGCAAAGGCTGCAACTAAAGCGGCGGCAGCATCAAAAGAAAGAAGTCTTCTTGAAAGGAGAGGTCAACAATGATCAACCTCCCTGAAAAGTTCCTTCTAATTGGCCTCGGGCTACTTTTTTTTTTTTTTTTTTGACCCAGTAGAGGCAGTGATGGAGTCCTAGTGGCTGTTCCAACTGCCTCACCTACATCTGCATCCCCACTCCTTCGTCAGTTTCCAGTGTCTATCCGACCTTGTCCCACCTTACCCTCTCTGATGAACACACCTCACCTTTCTTCCGAGTTCTCTAGAGCGAGGGGAAGGCAATACTACCGTATTTCGCCACATAATTGTCGCAGATTTTATGCCAGATTTTTGTGCAAAAAAACAAAAACAAAAACAGGGTGTGACCATCATGTGAAACTTTAAATATTGTGCTGCTATTACTTAAAAATCATTTATTACTAAACTGTATCACTGGCAGAGGAACCGTACAGTTTAGCTAGCAATGGAAGATTCAAATCTGACCGTATCACGTGACTCATTCAAGGTAGCTCCACCTGCCCGCCCACTCCCCTTGTGCCTACAGCTCTTCATTGGGTTGAGTGACAATACTCTTAGTACTGCCGTGCTCTAAACAAACCAGGCAAGTGGGCTTTCAGAAATATACTGACAATGCGTGTGTGCTGAGAATTCTAGGCTTGCAGCTCCCAATGTTTGAGAGATAAATGCATATCCCATATCCCACTAGTGAGTACATTGCTGCTCTGTTTACCTTTTAAGTGGCATGACGAATAGAATTACACCATGAGATGATTAAATGATGAAAAGTCACAAACCAATTTTTGGATTGGAAAAAAAAAACCAAACACCCAGGATGTGACTACTATGTAGTAGTGGTGATGATTATGTGGGGAAATATGGTATCTCTTTAAGGCAGAATGCCTATTTAGTCAGTGGATCAAAACAAACTGAGGATTTCCATTCCAATCCATAAACTTCAGGCCTAGTATGCCTAACAGTTAATTCACTGTTCCAAAATAAACACTAAAGAGATTTTTAAAATTAATGGTGAAATAAAGAATTGGACTTTTAAAATTAGCTAAAACAAAGCAGAGCTAGTTTTTTATAGTATTTTATTTTTTCCAATTATATGTAAAGACAATTTTTAACATTCATTTTTACAAAATTTTGAGTTCCAAATTTTTCTCCCTCCTCTCCTCCCCTCTTCCTAAAATGGTAAGCAATCTGATATGTTATTTATGTGCAATCATGTAAAACATATTTCCATATTAGTCATATTGTGAAAGAAAAAACAGATGAAAAGAAACACACACACACACACACACATACACACACACAAAAGTGAAAATAGTATGCTTCGATCTGCATTCAGATTCCATCAGTTCTTTCCCTGGAGGTAGACAGTATTTTCCATCATGAGTCTTTTGTAATTGTCTTAGATCATTATATTGCTAAGAGGAGCCAAATCATTTATAGTTGATCATCATACAATGTTGCTGTTACTATGTATAATGTTTTCCTGGTTCTGCTCATTTCACTTTGCATCAGTGTATTTAAGTCTTTCCATGTTTTTCTGAAGTATGCCTGCTCATCATTTCTTATTGTGCAATAGTATGCCATTACATTTGTATACCACAGCTTGTTCAGCCATTCCTCAATTGATGGGCATCTCTCAATTTCCAATTCTTTGCCACCACAAAAAGAGCTGCTATAAATACTTTAGTATATGTGGGTCCTTTTCCATTTTTTATGATCTCTTTGGGATACAGATCTAGTAGTGGTATTGCTGGATCAAAGTTGTATGCACAGCTTAGTTGCCCTTTGGGCATAGTTCCAGATTGCAGAGACAGTTTTTAAAAGACTAACAAAATATATAAAACATTAACTGAGTTGAGAAAAAGATGAAAAAATTAAAAGAATTTATAATAAATGAAGAGAAAAAAATTATCTGAAACTACTGTGACAAAGTATGTATCAACACAACTAAAAACAAATAAAATTAGTGAATATCTCATGAGGCTGCTGGTGGCAGTGGATAGAGCCCTGTGTCTGGGGTCAGGAAGACCTGAGTTCAAATCTGACCTCATATACTTACCAGCTGTGTAACACTAGACAAGTCTCTTAACTTCTGTTTGCCTTAGTTTCCTTAATTGTAAAATGGGGATAATAATAGCACCCATGTTCCAGAGTTGTTGTGAAGATCAAATGAGATAATATTTATAAAAAGCACTAAGCATACAATGCCTGGCACATAATAGGAATTACATAAATATTCCCTTCTCTTTCTCCTATCTATAAAAATTATAAAATATCAAAAATTTTAAAAGAGTAAATACCAAAAATTATGAAATACAAAAATTTTGAAAAGAGCAAATAGATAACATAAACCAAAAGGCAAATTAAGCAAGCCATAAATCTCTGTAAAACAAACAAACTTAAAGTCCAGGTGGATTTACAACAAATAATTTAAAGAACAAATAATACTGATGCTACATAAATTATTTTTGAAAATAGAGAAAGAAGGCATTTCATCAAAGTCTTTCTATGAGATAAACATGGTCTTGATTTCCAAACAGGGAGGGTCAAAATAGAGAAAGAAATATTAAACAAATGTTGCAAAATATTTAATAATAAGTAATTGGCAATAAGTATTGCCCAAGGGATTACAGCAATATATACATAACATATGTATATATAATATATAGCAATATGTGTATATACATACACTTAAAGTATTCATTATGGTCACCTTAGATTTTTATTAGGAAAACAATGATAGACATTAGGAAAAAATTCATGGGATAGTTCATATTAGGAAAAATAAAACTATGTAATTATATCAATATGTGCAGAAAAATGATAAAATATAGCATCTATTTCTTAAAAAATCACTAAAAGGCTTAGAAAAGAAAGGACTTTTCCTTAACATAGACAAAAGCACTCATATAAAATCACAAGCTAGCACTATTTGTAATGAAGGATCACTAGAAGCTTTCCTAATTAGATCAAAAGTGAAGAAAAGATGCCTGCTGTTACCATTATTACTGAACATAATACTACAAAGGCTAGTTATAGTAAGGAGACAAGAAATAGAAATTAAAGGAATAAGTATTGTCAAAGAGAAAGCAAAGTTTTGGACCTTATGATTTATATAGAAGACTTTAGAGGAAAAATAAACAAAACAAATTGCATGCATATCACTAACAAAAAGGGAAAAAAGAAAAAAGTAACATTTGAAATAAAAATAAAATGCATTAAATATATGAGAGTGTACCTACCAAGACACATAAACAGGATTTATGCAAATATAAAACAATTCTCAAAAAAATGAAAAGACACCTAAATAAGTGCATGCCTATTTAATGTTCATGGCTAGTCTGTGCCAATATAGTAAAAAAAAAATATGATATTACTCAAATTAATCTGCAGACTTATATGCTATCAAATAACCAAGGCAATATTATAAAGAGTTGTATAAAAATGATAACTAAATCCATTTAGAGGAACAAAAGGTCAAGTTGTTTCAGAGAATAATTTTTTAAAAGTAAGAATGAATGGGCCTTGATGTTACCAGTTCTCAAGTTATATGATGAAGTAATAATCATCAAAATTCAACAGAATTGTTTTTAAAAGTAGAAAAGTTGATTAGTGGAAAAGATTACATAGATAAGACTTGGGAGAAAGTGTATACATCAGTCCATGAACAAAAGAACACAAAGTCCATGGGAAAAAATTCGTTATTTAACAAAGAATTACCAGGAAAACTAGAAAGCACTTTAGTGACTGGAGGATGGATTGGAGCGAGGAGAGACTTGAGGCAGGCAGACTCACCAGCAGGCTCTTACAATATTTCCAGGCATATGGTGATGAGAGCCCTGGTAACAGATTGGATATGTGAGGAGTGAGGTGAGAGAGTGGGGAGTCCAGGATGACTCAGGTTGCAAACCTGAGGGACTGAGAGAACAGTGTTACCTTTTCCAGTAATGGGGAAGATAGGAATGAGGGAGAGTTTGGGAGAAAGATAATGAGTTCAGTTTTCAACTATGAATTTAAGATGTCCACTGCACTTCTTTTTTTAAAAATAATACTTTATTTTTCCCCAATTACATGTAAAAACAATTTTTATCATTCTTTTTTTTAAAAGGTTTTGAGTTCCAAATTCTATCTCTCTCTCACTTTCCTTCTCTCTCCCTGAGACAGTAAGACACTAAGTACAATACAGGTTGTACATGTGCAATCATGTAAAACATTTCCATATTAGTCATTTTGTGCAAGAAAACTCAAACAGAAAAAAATAAAAAATAGTGTGCTTTGGTCTGTATTCAGATGACATCAATTCTTTCTCTGAAGGTGAATAGTATTTTTCATAAGTCCTTTGGGATTGTCTTGGATAACTGTATTGCTGAGAAGAGCTAAGTCATTCACAATTCTTCATCATACAATATTACTGTTACTGTGCACAATGTTCTGGTTCTGCTCACTTCACTTTGTATCAGTTCATATAAGTCTTTCCAGTTTTTCTTGGAATCATTCTGCTTATCATTCCTTATAGCACAATGATATTCCATTACATTCATATACCACAACTTGTTCAGCCGTTCCCCAATTAATGAGCATCTCCTCAATTTCCAATTTTTTTTGCCACCACAAAAAGTGTTGCTACAAATATTTTTGTACATGTAGGTTCTTTTCCCTTTTTAAAAAAATCTCTCTGGGATACAGACCTAGAAGTAGTTTTGCTGGGTCAAAGGATATGCACAGTTTTATAGCCCTTTGGGCATAGCGCAAATTGCTCTCCAGAATTGTTGGATCAGTTCACAACTTCAGCAACAGTGCATTAGTGTCCCAGTTTTCCCACATTCCCTCTAACATTTATCATTTCCCTTTTTTTGTCATATTTGTCAATCTGGGTGTGAGGAGGTACCTCAGAGTTGTTTTAATGGGCAGTTCTCTAATCAATAGTGATTTAGAGTGTTTTTTCCATATAACCACAAATAGCTTTGATTTTTTTCCTTTGATCATTTATCAATTGAACAATGACTTTTATTTTCATAAATTTTACTCAGTTCTCTATATATTTGAGAAATTAGGCCCTTATCAGAGATACTTGTTATAAAAAAAACTTCCCCCAGTTTTCTACTTTCTTTCTAGTTTTGGTTGCATTGGTATTTTTGTGCAAAAACTTTTTAATTTCATATAATCAAAATTATCCATTTTATATTTCATAATGTTCTCTGTTTTATTTAGTCCTAAATTCTTCCTTTATCCATAGATCTGACAGGTGAACTATTCCATGCTTTCCTAGTTGTCTACTGCACATTTTTTACAAAATTCTGATAGTCAAAATCAATAAGGAATTACAAAATCTATATTATGAGCCATTTAAGAAGCAGAATGATGCATCAGTGGAATAGGCTAGATATGCAAGACACAACAGTCAATGACTATAATCTACTGTTTGATAAACCCAAAGACTCCAGCTTCTGGGATAAGAACTCACTATTTAGCATAAACTGCCAGGGAAACTGGAAAATAGTATGGCAGAAACCAGGCATAGGCCAACATCTTATACCCTATACCAAGATGAAATCAAAATGGGTACATGGTTTAGATATAAAGATGGATACTATAAGCAAACTAGGAGAGCAAGGAATAGTTTACCTATCAGATCTATGGAGAAGGGAAGAATTTATGGCCAAACAAGAGATAGAGAACATAATGAAATGCAAAATGGATAATTTTGATTACATTAAATTGAAAAGCTTTTGCACAGACAAAGCCAATGCAACCAAGATTAGAAGGGAAGCAGAAAACTGGGAAACAATTTTTACAACCAGTGTCTCTAATAAAGGCCTCATTTCTAAAATATATAGAGAACTGAGTCAAATTTATAAGAATACAAGTCATTACCCAATTGATAAATGGTCAAAGGATATTAACAAGCTACTTTCAGAGGAAGAAATTAAAGATATCTATAGTCATATGAAAAAATGCTCTAAATTATTATTGATTAGAGAAATGCAAATCAAAACAACTCTGAGGTACCACATCACACCTATCAGATTGGCTAACATGACAAAACAAGAAAATGATAAATATTGGAGAAGATGTGGGAAAATTGGAACACTAATGCATTGTTGGTGAAGTTGTGAACTGATCCAACCATTCTGGAGAGCAATTTGGAACTATGCCCAAAGGGTTATAAAAATGTACGTGCGCTTTGACCCAGCAATAGCACTTCTAGGGCTGTATCTCAAAGAGATCATAAAAATGGGAAAAGGACCGACATGTACAAAAATATTTATAGCAGTTCTTTTTGTGGCGGTCAAGAATTGGAAATTGAAGGGATGACCATCAATTGGGGAAATGACTGAACATGCTGTGTTATATAAATGTAATGAAATATTATTGTAGTATAAGAAATGATGAGCAGGTAGACTTCAGAAAAACCTGGAAAGACTTACATGAACTGATGCTGAGTGAAATGAGCAGAACCAGGAGAACATTGTACACAGTAGGAGCCACAGTATGTGATGACTGACCTTGATAGACTTAGCTCTTCTCAGCAATGCAAGGATCTAAGACAACTCCAAAAGATTGATGATAGAAAAAGCTATCCATAGCCAGAAAAGGAACTATGGAGTCTGAATGCAGATTGAAGCATACTATTCGCTCTCCTTTTCTTTGTTGTTTCGTTTCGTTTCTTCTTTCTTGTGGTTCCTCCCATTGGTTCTAATTCTTCTTTACATCATAACTAATGTGAAAATATGTTTAATATGAACGTATAAGTAGAACCTATGATTGCACACCATCTTGAGGAGGAAGGAGGGGAGGAAGAAGGAAAGGAAGGGGGAGAAAATTTGAAACTCAAAATCTTATGGAAGTGAATGGTGAAAACTAAAAATTAATACATAAATTGTTTAATTGTTAAAAATTCACCAAAAAAATATTATGAGCAATTTCCCAATGGTTAAAAAATGTGAACAAATAGTTCTGAATGAAAGAAATTCAAATAATCAATGACTTCAAAATTATTAAAATTTCTAATAATTAGAGAAATGCTAATGAAAACAACCTAGTTACTATTTCAAAACTATTAAATTGAAAAAGATGGCAAAAAATGGAAAAATGAAGTGTTGATAGGGATGCAGGAAAACAGGTAAGCTAATTCACTCTAGGTGGAGCTATGAAATGGTCTACCCGTTTTGAAAAACTATTTAGAATTATGCAAGAAAAGTTACAATTTTTTTTGTAAATCCTTTGATTAAGCCTTCCTACTATTAAGTTTGTATCTCAAAAAGGATATTAACAACAAAAAAGAACTATCTGCATGAACGTGTATGAGTGAGTATATATGCCTGTGTGAGACAGCTAGACGGTATCATGTCTAGGGTGCTGGATCCAGATGCAGAAAGATCCGAGTTCAAATTCATTCAGCCTCAGACACTTACCAGGTATTGAACCCTGGGTAAATCATTTAATATCTGTCTGTCTTAGTTTTTTCATTTGCTAAATGGGGATAACACTATCACCTACCTCCCAAGGTTGTTGTGAAGATCAAACAAGATAATATTTGTAAAATGCATACAAACCTTAAAGGGCTATATAAATGCTAACTTATCATCATTATAATTATAACAATTATTATTATTGTTAATAGCAGCACAATTTATCATAGCAAAAAAGCTGGAAAGAAACCATATCCCCCAAGACTGAGCTGAACAAAATGTAGTATATTGTGGGAAAACTCCTATGAATTGCTGTGGCAACAAAGTAGATTTAATGGGATAATATGCAGATTGACTATAACTATAGGAAGACAAGTTAAAAATGCAAGAAAACTCTGGTCAAGAGCATTGAATGACAATGATACTAATCTAGAAAGCACACAGTGTCCTTTTAGTAAGTGGCAAATTACTAAAGTCTAAGGTTGCATGAATTATCAGTCATTCTGTTTTATTGAACTGTTTTCAAGGACTCTACCACTGAGCTTTTTATGATATGTCTCAACAAAACACATCTATAAAAATTAAATGAAATAAAAAACCAATAAATGAATGGATGAGTTAAAACGTAAATAAATTAACTGCCATGCTCAAGTAGAAACAAGCAATCTGACCAGATCACCAGTATTAGATTATGTCAGCTGTTGGTCTTATCCACTCACTGTTGATACAAGGAAAGGAAAGAACGTTTCCTGCTGGGTTGGTGGTAGGGAAGCCTGGAATCTATCAATGATAGACGGCTGCCATGCCTCCTCATTGCATGAATGAGGGGATGTGACAGGTGGGAAATGAGATGCATCTGAGATGCTCAGTAAAAGCTAAGCACTTCACACAAGGATACCCAGTGGAGGTGGCTGTCAAAACACAGAGACAGAGGGAAGTAAATGCAGAGGTGCAGTTGGGGCAAAAGCAAGGATCTCCAACTGCTTGCTCGATAGTGCCACCTGGATGTCCCAGAGACTTCTCAAATTGAAAAAGTCCGAACTAGAACTAATTTCCTTTCCCTCTTCCTAATTTGTTGAAGGCACCACCATTCTTCCAGGTAACCAGGTTCACAACCGAGGAATCATCCTTGATTCTTTATTTTCTCTTATGTTGAAATTTAGTTGAATTTTTAGTCCTGTCTGATTCTTCATGACCCCATTTGGGTTTTGGGTTTTTTGGTTGTTGCTTTTTGTTTGTTTGTTGGTGTTTGTTTTTGTTTTTGTTTTGGTTTGTTTTTGGCAAAGATACTGGAGTGGTTTGCTCTTTCCTTTTCCAGCTCATTTTACAGATGAGGAAGCTGAGGCAAACAGGGGCAAGTGACTTGCCCAGGGTCACACATCTACTAATTATCCAAGCCCAGCACTTTATCTACTGTGCTACCTAGCTTCCCATATTCTCTCTTATACCTAATATCCAATCAGTATTCAAGTCTTGTAGATTCTATTTCCTCAACATATCATGTGACTAGTCCCTTCTCACTACTTATACTACAACCACCCTAGTCTAGATCTTCACCACTTTGCTGGGATTATTAGAGTAACCTTTTAATTGGTCTCTTTGGATCTAGGCTTTCTCCTCTCCAACCCACCTTCCATATAGCTGCTAAATTGATATTCCTAAAATATAGGTCTGCCTATGTCAGTCCCTAGCTCAAGAAGCTTCAGTGGTTTCCCATTGTCTCAAGCATAAAACACAAACTCCTTAGGCATTTAAAACCCTTTATAATCTGAATCCAACCTATCTTTTCAGGCAAATGACACGGTCTAAAATTATTCCTTTTATAAACTTTATACCTCAGCCAAACTGGCTTACTGGCTGTTCCACATACATGACATTCCATCTCTCATTGCCATGTCTTTCTTTCTTTTCTCGTTTCTTTTTTCTTTCTTTCTTTCTTTCTTTCTTTCTTTCTTTCTTTCTTTCTTT
>NW_020954723.1:1552184-1663737 GCF_900497805.2 Vombatus ursinus | reverse complement strand
TTTCTTTCTTTCTTTCTTTCTTTCTTTCTTTCTTTCTTTCTTTCTTTCTTTCTTTCTTTCTTTCTTTCTTTCTTTCTTTCTTTCTTTTTTTTGAGACTGAGTGTCCTTATCTCTCCTAGGCTGCAAGTAACTGTACTTGCATTCAAGTGCCCAATACCAAAGCTGATCAGCCTGCACCAGCTTTGTTTTAACCTGCTCTGTTTTCCCCATCTGGTTCATTTTGCTCCTACTCAGGCAACATGGTGGCCCTCCTTTCTGGTGGGCCAGAGAATAGAGTGCTGGAGTCAGGTAGACTCAACTTCATGAGTTCAAATCTGGACTCAGATACTTACTAGCTATGTGACCCTGGGCAAGTCACTTAACTCAGTTTGCCTGTTTCCTCATCTGGAAAGTGAGCTGTAGAAGGAAATGGCAAACCACTCCAATGTCTTTGCCAAGAAAACCCTAAATGGGGTCACGAAGAATCAGACACAACTGAAACTACCAAACAACACCCATGTTAGTGCCTGACTTAATATGGACTCAGTACCCCCAAACTCAAATGATCCACCAGCCTCAACTTTCCCCAATAACAGAGATCAAGCCTAGTTTCAACCTCCATGTCTTTGCACAAACTGTCTAACATGCCTAGAATATCCTCCCTACTCAGCTCTTGGAACCCCAAGTCCCTGGAAAACTCAGCTCAAGTGCCAGGTCCTTCAAGAGTTGCCTTCCTTGAGTCCTTCAGTTGTTAGTGTCGACCCATCCTCCTTACCCTGTCACTGTGCATTTGTTTGTATGTATGTAAGTATGTATATGTATATATATATGTATGTGTATACATGCACACACATATGTGTGTACTGTGTGTATGTATATATATGTACATGCATATATACACACACGCTGTATTTATTTACCTGGTAAATGCTTAATAACTGAGTCTCCAGGGGGAAAAAAAGTACATATGACACAGTTTGAAGTTTAATCTGCATTGTTAAGATTTTTTCCATTGTTTTCTAAAGCCTATAAATAAATAAATGAGTGGATGAATGGATAAGCAAATAAATGGAGAGAGAGAGAAAAGAAAGAGATGTGGATAGATAACCCAGATAGATAGACTTCTACTGGATAAAGAGAGAGAGAGAGAGAGAGAGAGAACCCAGATAGATAGACCTCCACTGGGCAAATAAACAAATGAAGCCCTGGTTTGTGGCTTTTGCAGATTTCAGAAGTGTAAAAGCCCATACTGAAAGTGTAACAATCAGCTCTGAAGAGCTGGTTAGAACTGGCTCCAGCACACCCCTGGTTGTATCCCTCTAGTAGAAACTATACTTCTTAAGGGCCAAGGTCATCTCATTTTGTATGTGTATCTTTAGCATCTAGTTCAGTTACGAGAACATAGAAAATGCTTCATATTTGCTAACTGAATGACCTATCACCTAATGCTTTCCCTCTTTGCGTCAGCAGTGAACGTGCAAGACCTAGAAGTAGACATCCCTCTGGCCCTGACACTGGTGATTTTGTCAGGAGGGAGTGGGTTAAAAAGACAGCTTTGTGATACCAATTTCTGCCAAATAGCTATTTGGGCACTTTATAGTCTTAGTGCAGGACCATCCACAAACCCCTATGTCCACCTTGGGTTTAGGCTAGAATAGTTCACTCCCTGTGATAAGAGGACTTTTAGCAGTCTTGGATTTAGAATTGGAAGGAACCTTGAAAGTCATATAGGCCAGTCCTCTCATTTTTCCAGGAGAAACTGAGGTTCATAAGTTTTTAAGTGACTTGCCCGAGATCATACCGGAAGTATGTGACAGACAAGATTTGAACTCAGGTCCTCTGATGCCAAATCTATTCTACCAAGCTATCTCCATCCCAGGAATGACAGAACTAGAGAAGACCTCTGAGGACTAATCCAGGGCAGGGCATTTTTCTTAGGTCGCCTCCAGCTCATTTTTTGCATACCGCCCCACCTTCCCTTTACCTGGCTCACCTGAGCACTACATATGGATACGGTAAATGGAAAGGAAACCTTACTCACTTGAGCATTTCCCCTCTTGCTTTTTGGTGGTTCCATCTTTGGAACCTTCCATCTTCCCTTCTAGCCTATATGAGTATGAATGCCTCACCCCCTTTACCTTTGAGTTCACTCAAGACCTGTTTCTTCTCTGAATTCCCCGTGATTTCAGACCTGACTTCATCCCTACAGATGGATCTGAAAAGAAAAAGCAAGTAAGGATTGGATCTAGTTGTCAGATCAGATTTTTAGTGGCACCACTGATGAGAGTTTTTACATCTGAGCCAAATGGAAATGAAGATAAAGGGGGCCCAGCACAAGAATCTGAGCTGGTTAGGAACAATGGGGCAAGAGGGGATGGGGATGTTGAGAAGAGCTAGGGCAAAGATGATAAGATGGAAAAAGTGAATATTGTAAGAACTATGGGAAGCCAGGCACACTAATACTCAGTGGAGCTGTGAATTGGTCCAGTGGTTCAGGAAAGCAATTTGGAATTTATGCACAAACATAAAAAAAGTGACTACACTGTTCATACCTTTAGATCCAATAATCCCATTACTGGGCATATATACAAGGAGACCAGTGACAGAAAAGAAGGTCCCATATGTACCAAAACATTCATAGAAACACATTTTATGATGGCAAAAAAAAAATCCTAGAAACAAATTAATCAGCAAGCATTTAAACATAGTGTGTTCCAAGCACTGTGCTAGGCCTGGGGGATCAAAAAACATAAATCAAATAGTCTCTGCTCTTACAGAACTTTTTCAGGGATGACAACATGTATACATATAAGAGTATACAAAACAAGTACAAAATATATATAAATACAACCTCCCCCTCTGGCTCACTCACCCACCTCATACTGGCACTGGCAGTCTGGGTCTCAAGATACATGACTGCTATTACTTTGAGAGTTCTAGGGATAACCTTGTGATTGGCTATTCTTTATCTCATGAGCCCCCACTGATGCACTTCTATATAATAATAAGACAGTAGATTCAGTTATTTAGCGAAAGCTAAATTTACTCTAAGGGCATAGCAAAAACAATAGTTACAAATCATCCCCTCCTCACCCCAACACTAAGGATACACCCTACCATAAATATACATGAGGAGAAGAACCAGCATAAACTTAAAATACAGTGTAGTGAGACACATGTATGAGGAGCACATATGACCTTGGTAACTTATAATTCTAGAACTGCAGGACCTCTGTGTCCTTTCTTTCTCTGGCAGTTCCCCAGGACATTTGCTATAGGGTGTGACATCAATGATGGCTGAGTTTCTTTGCTGCTCAGTTAGTCTGATTCTTTTTAAGGCACCATATTTCCTCTGAGTGGGTGGATGTGCTGGACTTACTACTCAGAAAGAGCAGTGTCATGACTGATGGTCAATCTGCTATTGACCTGGGTCAAATGGGTCACTCAATGGCCATTCTGACTCTTCCCTGGGCTCAGCCAGGCTTCTCCCCTCTTGTTTTGCTGTTGCCAGTCTGAGCTGGACAGGTAACTTGGCCACTGAGCTCTTTTCAGGGTATAGCATCTCTAAGGCACAGGTCAACACACTAGCCTCCCTAATTTTGTTTGGATGAGCTGGTGTAAACTTTTCCATCATTTACCACTGGTTCAACTGAGTAGTACTATACTCTTTTCTGTCTGGTGTGTTATAGAGCTCTTTTCAGTTGGAGTGCTATAGAGCTCTTTCAGCTAGGGTAGTGTCCCTAAGCTAAGGATCAACGAAAGCCTCTTTGACTCCCTCAGAGCCTCAGCTCTGAAGTTGTTTGTCAGGTCCAGGCAGAAGGTGGATGAAGTCTAGCCTCTTTAGTATGACAATCTTTCCTGGCTTAAAACCCCTACTTTTGGTAAGCCACTATGTTGCTTTAAGATAATTAGCTCCAGTTCAGTCAGCACCACCTCCCTTACTCCTTTGGGGATTTTATTTAGACTACATCTAGGGACAAAAGTATGGATGCAGCCAGTGCCCTAGAAGTTAAGTCCATGGTCTCTCTGGACTTTCCATTATGCAACTGAGCTATTTAAGCCTCAGATCTTTCCTAGTGTGGGGGAATGTCTATTTTGCATCTGAAGGCCTTTCCTTTTCCACATTGACATCTTTGTTCTGTAGCCCTCTAGACTTTCAGCTTTTGCTGAAGTCTTAGTCACCTCCTCTCACATACACATGTAAGTATACGCAAAACGTATATAAAATAAATACTAGGTAATTTAGCAGAAAGTTAAATTAGCAGCTGGTGGGAATCAGGAAAAGCTTCAAATAGGAGGTGGCACTTGAATTGAACTTTGGAGGAAACCAAGAATTAATAATAACAATATCTGACTTTTATATAGCACTTACTATGTGCCTGGCACTGGGCTAAGTGCTTCCTAATTATTATTTCATTTGATCTTCACAACAACCCTGGGAGGTAGGTTCTATTATTATCCTCATTTTACAGATGAAGAAACTGAGGCAGACAGAGGTTAAGTGACTTACCCAGGGTCACATAACTGGAAAGTATCTGAGGCTAGGTCTTCCTAACTTCAGACCTGGATCTCTATCCACCACTGTGAGGGACAGCTTGTCCAAAGGTTAGAGATAGCGTGTTTAAGACATGGAATGTCATGTATGAGGGACAGCCAGTTTGGCCGGTCCAATACATTATGAAGTATATGAAAGTTATAGCCTAGAAAGATACGTTGCACCTAGGTTGTGTAGGGCTTTAAATACCAAACATAGCAGTCTATATCTGATCTCAGAACTAATAGAGAGCCACTGGAGTTTATCTAGCATTATTCTGGTAACTGTTTAACCACAGGCTTTCTGGAGGAAAAAATGTACCCACGACATATTTTAAAGTTTAATTTGCATTATTAATGTTTTCTCCATCACTTTCTTAAATTTGGACAACCAAGAAAACAATAAATTAAGCCCTAATTTGTAGCATTTGCCAACTTCTGAGGTGGAAATGCTCACACTGGAAATTTAACAATCAGTTCTTGCTAGCCAGTTTGAGCAGGGTCTGGCATATCCCTGGGGTTTATCACGTGAGTGACATAGTCAAACCTATGCCTTAGGAATATCACATAGGCAGCTTTGTGGAGAATGGATTGAAGAGGAGAGAGACTTTCAGGGTAGTTAATCAGGAAGTCATTGCAATATTCCAAGTAAAAGGTGATCAGAGCCTGAACTAGGGTTGTGAGGAAAGAGAAAGGGACATCAGTGGAAGATGGTATGGCAGTATAATTGGCAAGACCTAGCAACTGATTAGATGTGTGGGGAGAAGGACAGTGAAGAGTCAAGAAGGAATCAGAGGTTGAAAGCCTGGATGAATAGAAGGATGGTGGTGTCCTTGATAGAAATAGCAAAGTTAGGAAGAAGAGTAGGTTTGGGGAGAAATATGTTAAGTGGATGCCCATTGATTGGAGAACGACAAACTATAGCATGCAAATATAATGGAATATTATTCTACCATATGATCAATCAATCAATCAGTAAACATCTATTAAGTGCATACTGTGTGCCAGGAACTGTGCTAAGCACTGCAGATACAAA
Source organism: Vombatus ursinus (assembly GCF_900497805.2). NCBI lineage: Eukaryota > Metazoa > Chordata > Mammalia > Diprotodontia > Vombatidae > Vombatus > Vombatus ursinus. The sequence continues at coordinate 1,658,189 of NW_020954723.1, read as the reverse complement.
AAGAAGGGCAGTTTGGTGGTGCAGTGGATAGAGTGTGGAGCCTGGAGTCAGGAAGACTTACCCTCCTGAATTCAAATCTGGCCTCAGACACTGCTATGTGACCCTGGGCAAGTCACTTTGTTTGCCTCAGTTTCCTCATCTGTGAAATGAGCTGAAGAAGGAAATGGCAAACCACTCCAGTATCTTAGCCAAGAAAACCCCAAATGGGGTCACAAAGAGTTGGACACAACTGAAATGACTGAACAACAATATACAAAAAGAGGCAAAATACAGTTTCTGCCCTCAAGGAGCTTACAATCTAACTGGGGGAGACAACATGCAAACATATATTTGTGTGTGTGTGTGTGTGTGTGTGTGTGTGTATACACACACAGAGCAGGCTATATACAAGATAAATCGGAAGTAATTAACAGAGGGAAGGGGAAGGCACTGGAATTAAGAGGAGTTAGGGAAGGCTCCTGTAGAGGGTGGGGTATTAGTTGGCACTTAAAGGAAGCCAGGTAGGTCCGTAGTCAGATCGAAGGAGGGGGGAGCATTCTGAGAATAGAGGACAGCCAAAGAGAATGCAGGGAGCCAAGAGTTGGAAGGTCTTGTCTGAAGCATTCAGAAAAACATGGGTGAATTTGATGCAGAGCAAAGGGAGTGAAACCAAGAGAACAATGCCCACACTGACCGAAATGATAAATAAAACGATAAGAAATCATCAGAATTCAGATGGAATGCAATGACCAGTCTTGGCTTTAGCGGACCAACGATGAAGTGCATTTTCTTTCTTTAGAAAGCTTTTGGGCTATGTAGAGAGTTGGAATGCTCCATGAGCTGCCCGAAGTGGTCCCTGTGATGGTTAGTCTGCTCTGTTTCTTTTCTTTGTTACCAGGGAAGGTTCTATGGGTATGGGGGGAAGAGGAGTTGTTGAGAAATGACAGTGATGTTAAAAACATAAAATGTCAATAAAACAAATCAAAAATAAGGAGACAAACAGAATGATCGATGACTCAAAGAGTCTGGGTCGGAACAAGTGCTGGGGAAAAATGTCTTTGGTGCCTGTGGACATGAGAGTACACTTGTTGCTAAAAGAGCAAATGTAGGAGGGGGAGGGAATGAAAGTATGCCAGCTGTGAAGGGTGTGAGGGAAGAGTTTCTTTCTGACATTCCTAGAGTCTAGTATTTCTGACTCATCTCATTCCCTGTAATTCTTTTGCTGACCAAGATCACAGCCACTAATTTAACCTGTTCTTGCTTTGCCCCTAACCGAATACCCTTTTGGTATTTAGCTTGGTGGCACAGTGGCTAGGGCACCAGGCTAGGAGTCAGGAGGACCTGAGTTCAAATCTGGCCTGAGGCATTCATTAGCTGTGTGACTCTGGGCAAGTCACTTAACCCTGTTTGCCTCAGTTTTCTCATCTGTAAAATGAGCTGGAGAAAGAAACGGCAAACCACGTTGGTATCTTTGCCAAAGAAAACCCTAAATATGAAGATTTGCACACTATTGAAAAATGACTGAACAAAAAAGAACACTGAATTTAGACTCAGAAAATTAATAGACTAGGTGGCCCCTGAGAACCTTTTCAGCTCTTGAACGATGATTAATCTTATGACCAGGCTTTGTGCTATACTCTCTTGGGAGACAGCATGGCACCATGGAAATGAACCTTGGCTCAAATCCTATGAATGTCACTTATTACTTTGTGATCTTGGGCACCTTCTGAGCCTCAGTTTCCTAATCTCTAAAATGAAATGTTTGGACTAAGTGACCCCAAAAGTCCCTTCCAGCTCTGAAATCCTATGATTCTATGATCTATGTTCTATGTGACCTTGGGCAAGTAATTAGTCTCTCTGGGCCTCAGCTTACTAATCTGCATAATGGAGATAAATAATGCTTGTACTCCCTATCTCGTAGGATTGTTGTGAAGATCAAACATGAGCATTGACATCAAACTCCTTGTAATTATCAAGTATCATATAAATGTGAGTTATTATTATTTAGTACCAAATCTAGGAAAAGAATAACGATCCTTCCGGGGCCTCCATGGCAACACATCTTCAGAGCCTCTTAGAGATCATTCATTTACCTTCTCAGCCTCAAGAATTGGCTGGTTTTCACTGTAGGGGGAATTGGATTTCTCTTCATAGAAGAAGCCAGAACTGGGGGTGGGAAAGGAAGGGAGAGGATAAGATGGACTCGAAGTGGTGCTTGCATAAGCCTTTGCCTAGACAAAAGAATCAGAGACTTTTCATAGCCAGCATTATATGCAATTGCAAAACAATAATAAAAACTAGGCACAATATAAATGTCTTAAATAGGGAACAATTAAGTGGAATGACATACTATAACGCAATTAAGGCAGACAGGTTTGAAGAATATAGAAATCTGGAGAGATCTTTAGGCAGTAATGTAAAATTTAGAAAGGCAAAATCGAAAGAATGGGGTGCATACTAACTATAATCACATAAGGAAATATACATTTAAATGAACAGTTAAAGAACCATAATGGGGATTTAGAGGGAAGGATGGAAAAAATTTAATCATTTTTTTTAATTGGACTGGAAACCTCCAGGAAGAAATTCTTTCCAAGTGACTGGCAGCCGTTGCCACTTGAAGTCTTAAAAGGTTGCCTGGGACATTGAAAGGTTAAGTAATTTGCTCAAGGTCAGCATATTTGAAAGGCCAGGCGGCAACTCAGGTCTTCCTGATTTTAAAGCCATTAAGAGAACCACAGTTTCAAGGAAGAAAATTATAGGATCTAACATACTCATTCTGCCAGTCTCTTTGATAGTTTATAGCTTAAAATTAATTTACTTAGATTCATGTAATTACTAAACAAATTTAATTGTTAAATTTCTAATAAGACGTTTAATTTAAAAGGCATCTAGGTGGTGCAGTGAATAGAAGGCTGGACCTGGAGCCAGGAAGACTTGAATTCAAACCTGGCCTCAGACACTTGTATGACATTTAAGTTCTGGTTGCCTCATCTGTAAAATGGGGATAATTATAGCACCTACCTTCCAGGATTGTTGTGAGTATAAGAAGAGGTTTGTAAAGTGTTATGCAAACCTTAAAGGGCAGCTAGGTGGCAAAATGGAGAGAGTGCCAGGTATGGCATCAAGAAGACTCATCCTTCTGAGTTCCAATCTGGCCTCAGACACTTACTAACTGTGTGACCTTGGGCAAGTCGCTTAACCCTGTTTGCCTCAGTTTCCTCATTCGTAAAATGAGCTGGAGAGGGAAATAGCAAACCATTCCAGTATCTTTTGCCAAGAAAATCCCAAATGGGGTCATGAAGAGTCAGACACTAATGAAACAACTGAATAACAACACGCAATCAGGGCAGGACAACTGAGGCATTTCCCTACTATTTCTAGGAGCTATTGGCAGGGTGGAGCCCAGTGACAGCACGTTAAGAACAGATGTGGGAGCAGGCTAGAAATGTGGAGCAGGGAGATGTTTGGCCATGGCACTGATTCTTGTCTCATAGGATTCCCCAGATAATGGGAGAGAAGAGGTCAGAGGCTGTAGCTGGTGGGACCTGAGATCCAGTCTGGCCTACGAGCAAAAAGGAGTAAGACTAAATGATAACGGGGGCAGCTAGGTGGTGCAGTGGATAGAGCACCGGCCCTGAAGTCAGGAGGACCTGAGTTCAAATCCAGCCTCAGACACTTACTGGCTGGGTGACCCTGGGCAAGTCACTTAACCCTGTTTGCCTGAGTTTCCTCATCTGTAAAATGAGCTGGAGAAGGTAATGGCAAACCACTCCAGTATCTTTGCCAAGAAAACCAAATGGGTTCATGAAGAGTCAGACATGCCTGAACAACAAAGAAAAAGGACATTGGTTTAAAGCACTCTTTTCACTCCTAAAAGCATCTGTTTAAGGTTGGGGTCACCAATCCCCCCTCTCCCCAACAATCAGGTCTTTTGGTTGCTAGTCATGGAGAAACAACTAACCTTAGTGACTAGGTTATCAAAAATAATGTGTGAAAATAAGCCATTACCAGATGGCAGACTTTCTCTCCCCCTCAGTTGACCTCCTCAGTAGTGGCTACATGGTGGCCTGAGGTCTCTGCTCATGGGAGTGGCTCCTGGCTCTGCTTCTTTCCTTGTGTATCATGCCATGGATGTGCTTAGTATAATGATTGCCCCAGGAGCAAAAACTCCTACTTATAGTTTGGGGTGCACCTAAGTAAATATACTCAAAATAAAACTGTGCTGGAGGCACAATCTTAAAAGAACTTGGTTTCTGAGATATTTCAAAGAGAGAAAGTTTCGGGGGCGGAGCCAAGATGGCGGAGGGAAAGCAGTGACTTGCTAGAGCTCTCCGCCAAACCCCTCCAAATACCTATAAAAAATGGCTCTAAACAAATTCTAAAGCAGCAGAACCCACAAAAAAAAGGAGTAAAACAAATTTCCACCAGAAGACAACCTGTATGGCTTATTGCAAAGGTATATCGCGCCTGGCGGGGAGAGGAGCGCAGTTCAGCGTGGGCATGAAGGCCCCAGCAACCCTGGAGCAAGCCTCAGAGGACTGAATTGCAGGCAGCTGTGGCAGTTTCCAGACTTCTCAACCCACGAATGCCAAAGACAACTTAGAAGGTCAATGCAGTCACAGACTGCAGTGAGAGAAGAAGCTAGGTCTCAGCCACCCCGAGGGCATCGGCTGCCTTTTGAGCTTCTGGCCCACACACTGAGGGGGAATCGAGTGGCTGATCAGAGGGGGATTGCAAGGATCTCTTTGCCAGTGCTGAGGCAGGAATCTCTTGCTTTGTCCATGCTTGGATCTGGGTCATAGTTCTGAGGGGTGGTCCTGGGTCGAGGAGGAGCGCTGGTGTGGTGGACCTTGTTGTGGTGGTGGAGAGGAAACACCTTGCTCCTTATCATAGCACCTTGAAAGAACTGAAAATTTTCAGGTCCCTAGAAGTATCTCTGAAAACAGCTGTACAAACCCCTGAAGCTTGGGACAGTACATTCTCCACATTGGAAACAGACTCTTATCTTAACAAAGAGTTTAAACTCAAGTAATTGGTTGGGATCATGAGCAAGCAGTGCAAAAAGAGTCAGACTGTATTATCTTACTTTGGTGACAAAGAATCAAACAACCAGAAGAAGAAAACAAAGTCAAAGCTCCTACATCCAAAACTTCCAAGAAAAATATGAATCAGTCCCAGGCCTTGGAAGAGCTCAAAAGTGATTCTGAGAAGCAAGTAAAAGAAGTAGAGGAAAAACTGGGAAGAGAAATGAGAGTGATGCAAGAAAATCATGAACAGCAAGTTAACAGCTTGCTGAAGGAGACCCAAAAAAATACTGAAGAAAATAACATCTTAAAAAATAGCCTAACCCAAATGGCAAAAGGGGTCCAAAAAGCCAATGAAGAGAAGAGTTTCCTAAAGAGCAAAATTGGACAAATGGAAAAGGAAGTCCAAAAGATTACTGAAGAAAATACTTCCTTAAAAATTAGAATAGAGCAATTGGAAGCTAGTGACTTTATGAGAAATCAAGACACTGTAAAACAAATCCAAAAGAATGAAAAATTAGAAAACAATATGAAATATCTCATTGGAAAAACAACTGACCTGGAAAATAGATCCAGGAGAGAGAATTTAAAAATTATTGGATTATCTGAAAGCCATGATCAAAAAAAGAGCCTAGACATCATCTTTCACGAAATGATCAAGGAAAACTGCCCTGATATTCTAGAACCAGAGGGCAAAATAGAAATTGAAAGAATACACCGATCTCCTCCTGAAAGAGATCCCCAAAGGAAAACTCCTAGGAATATTGTAGCCAAATTCCAGAGTTCCCAGGTCGAGGAGAAAACATTACAAGCAGCCAGAAAGAAACAATTCAAGTATTGTGGAAACACAATCAGGATTAACACAAGATTTAGCAGCTTCTACAGTAAGGGACTGCAAGGCATGGAATATAATATTCTGGAGGGCAAAAGAGATAGGATTACAACCAAGAATCACCTACCCAGCAAAACTGAGTATAATTCTTCAGGGAGAAAATTGGTCATTCAGTGAAATAGAGGACTTTCAAGCATTCTTGATGAAAAGACCAGAGCTGAATAGAAAATTTGACTTTCAAATACAAGACTCAAGTGGAACATGAAGAGGTAAACAGGAAAGAGAAATCATAAGAGACTTGTTAAGGTTGAACTGTTTACATTTCTGCATGGAAAGATGATATTCGTAACTCATGAGACCTTTGTCAGTATTAGGGTAGTTGGAGGGAAAAAATTATATGTAGGTAGATAGGTAGATAGATAGATAGATAGATAGATAGATGGATGGATAGATAGATAGATAGAGGGCACAGAGTGAGTTGAAGATGAAGGGGTCATAGCTGGAGAATAAAATTAAGGAGTGAGAGAGGATTATACTAGGAGAAGGAGAAAGGGAGAGATAGAATGGGGTAAATTATCTCACCAAAAAAAAAAAAAAACAGAAAAGAAAAGGCTCTTACAGTGGAGGGGAAATGGGGGAAGGTGAGAGAGAATGAATGAATCTTATTCTCATAGGATTTGACTTAAGGAGGGAATAACATACACACTCAATTGGGTATGGAAATCTGTCTTACCCTACAGGAAAATAGGAGGAGAAGGGGACAAGAGAGTAGGGGGATGATAGAGAGGAGAGCAGATTGGGAAAGGGGGTAATCAGAAGCAAATTCTTCTGAGGAGGGACAGGGTCAAAAGAAAGAATAGAATAAATGGGGGGGCAGGATAAGATTAAGGGAAATAGTTAGTTTTTCACAGCATATCTATTATGGAAGTGTTTTGCATAACTGCACATGTACAGCCTATATTGAGTTGCTTGCCTTTTCAATGAGGGTGGGTGGGGAGGGAGGAAGGGAGAAAATTTGGAACCCAAAGTTTTAAAAACACATGTTTAAAAAAAATGTTTTCACATGCAACTGGGAAATAAGAAATACAGGAAATGGGGTACAGAAATCTATCCTGCCCTACAGGAAAATAGAAGGGGAAGCGGGGGAGAGATAGCAGAGAAAGCAGTCTAGGAGAAAGGGTATTCAGAAGGCATGCCATCTTGGGGTGGGGGAGGGGCAAGATGGGGTGAAAATTTGGAACTCAAAATCTTGTGGAAGTAAATGTTGAAAACTAAAAATAAAAAAAAAGAATTAAAAAAAAGCAAAGGGAGAAAGTTTCCAAAAGGAAACTAAAGATTGTCTCCATTACTATAACCCAGGGGTTCAGCAAATTGTTGAGGAAAAAGTGAGAAGGAAACAGTCAGGCTTTCGCACTCTATTTTCTACAACAAACCACATCGTCCCAGTCACACAGATGACTGAGAGGTATAGAAAGTAGGGGATCACTCTCACAGAAAAGAAATAGGACCACAAGATCATGCTGTAGGATTGTAACTGTAAGGCTGGAAGAGACCTTAGAGGCACATAGTCCAACATTTTACAGATAAGAATACTGAGGCCCAGACAAATGAAAGTGGCAGAGATCCTCTAATCCCAAAGCCAACATTCTCCATATTTGTATCAGTGCATCTCAGAGCTGAAAAGGAGGAATCCCCAAATCATTAAGTCAGAAGGAACCTCAGATGCCAATTAGTACAACTTGTTTCTCAATCAAATTTTCAATTCAGTAAGCATTTATTTATAAAGTGCCTTGTGATGTATAAAAAGTTTGAGAGATATAGTTTCTAGGTAATTTTATTTCTGGGTAATCATTTTATTAATCATGCTAGCTAGCACGTAATTAATAAAAGAGGTCAAGGACACTCTTGAATGCCAAAGACCCCTCATGGAACCCAATCAATGCTTATATGCCCTTGGAAGAGCAGGTGTTCCTAAACATGCCAATCAACTCTTACTGGTTAACAAGTAATGAGAGAGAATGAATATTATAATGAGAAATGGACCTATTCTAATGAGAGTCTAGAGGAATGTGACTTTGATCATGATATTTACTTCCAAATCATCTACAGCCTTGGGCAATCTAGCCAAAGGATCTGCCCTCCTGCCCAAACCTGCCTGAGTGGAACACAACAGGCCAGAATTCACCTTGGATTAAATTCTTTGTAAGATTTTCCAGTTGGGTGAGGCAACAACTTCACCTAGATAAGATGGGTTAGGTGGGGCAAATTTTTTGGGAAATGTCAGGGTTCTCCCCAATAATTTGTTATTTAATAATCAATTTGCTAGCCTACTATGCTAAGGAATGTTCAAATTACCAAACAATTGCACTCATTTCACATGCCAATAAGGTTATGTTTAAGATTCTGCAAGCTAAGCTTTAGCAATATGTGAACTAGAGTTACCAGAAGAGCAGGCTGCTTTTCAAAGAGGCAGGGGAACTAGAGACCAAATTGCCAGCATTTGTTGGATTATGGAGAAAGCAAGGGAGTTCCTTTTTCTGCTTCAATGACTATACTAAAGCCTTTGTATGGATCAAAATAAAATGTGGCAAGTCCTCAAAGAGATATAAGTACCAGATCATCTTACTTGTCTCCTGAGGAACCTGTATGTGGGTCAAGAAGCAACAGTTAGAACCAAACACGGAACAACTGATTGGTTTAAGATTGGAAATGGAGTACAACAAGGCTTTTATTGTAACCTTATTTATTTAACTTATAGGCATAGTACATCATGTAAAATGGCCAAAAGTAAAGTTGCCAGGAAAAACATCAACAATCTCAGACATGCAGATGATGCCATTCTGATGGCAGAAAGTGAAAAATTGAGAAGCGTCTTAATAAGGGTGAAAGAGGAGAATGTAAAAGCTGGCTCGAAGCTTAATATCAAAAAACCTAAGAGTTTGGCAACTGGTCCCATCATTTCCTGGCAAATAGAGGGAGAAGAAATGGAAGCAGTGTCAGAATGTATATTCCTGGGCTCATAGATCAATGTGGATAGAAACTGCAGCCATGAAATTAAAAGATGCTTGCTCTTTGGAAGGAAAGCTATAGCAAATCTTGACAGCATGCTAAAAAGCAGAGATATCACCTTGCTGACAAAGGTCCATATAGTCAAGGTTATAGTTTTTCCAGGAGCAATTTATGGCTATGAGAGTTGGACCATAAGGAAAGTTGAGTGCCACGGAATTGTGACTCACAATTGAATTGTGGTGCTAGAGAAGACTTTTGAGAGTCCCTTGGACAGCAAGGAGGTCAAATTAGTCAACATTTAAATATATTAATTCAAGCTATTCACTGGAAGGTCAAATACTGAAGCTGAAGCTTAAATACTTTGTCCACATAATGAGAAGATGGGACTCATTGGAAAAGACCCTGATGTTGGGAAAAATCAAAGGCAAAAGGAGAAAGGTATGGCAGAGGGTGAGATAGATAGTGTCATAGAAACAATGAACATGAATATGAACTTGGACAGACTTCGAGGGGTAGTGAAGGATAGAAGGGCCAGGTGTGGCATGGTCCATGGGGTTATGAAGAGTCAGACACAAATGAATGACTCAACAACAACAACAACAACATGTTCCAGTACTAAGATTACAAAAAGAGGCAAAAAGCAGTCCCTGCCCTCAAGAAGCATACAGTCTGATGAACTAGTATCCCCTATACAACATCCCCAACAAGTAGTCATTTGCCTTCCTCTTGAGGGTCATCAATGAAAGGGAACCTACTACCTCCTGAGGCAACCCATTTTACTTTTGGACCAGTTTGTTAGAATGTTTTCCCTTATCTAACATCAGTGAATCATTGCAGGGCCCAGAGGTCTGAGGCACTGCACCCATTCCTTCTCCCCAAAGGGCTGCTCACCTCTGAACTCAGGATGTAATCTGAACTCAGTTCAGTCCCAAGGGAACCTGGACTCCGATGAGAAGAGTTATGGTCACTTTTTTCCCTCACTCTTGATTCAGCTTGTCAAACCCCAGTGCAATCACTCTAGGGGAAATGATTTAAAACTTAGGTTTTGACTCTTGTTTAAAGTCTCCCAAAGGAAGATAAAGGTTCACAATGAACGATATAAATCGGGTATGGGGCATGCTAGGAGGTGCAGTGCATAGAGTACTTACTGGTCCTGGAGTCAGGAAGAGTTATCCTCCCAAATTCAAATCTGGCCTCAGACATTTACTAACTCTTGACCTTGGGCAAGTTGCTTAACCCTGTTGGCCTCAGTTTCCTCATCTGTAAATGAGCTGCAAAAGGAAATGGCAAACCACTCCAGTATCTTTGCCAAGAAAACCCCAAATGGGGTCACAAAGTCAGGCATAACTGAAATGACTGAATAACAACAACAAATAGAGCATGTATTTATTTCCTACAGACTAAGGAAATTCTAAAGAACACAAAAGACTCATAGTGCAAGTTAATAGAACAAAATAAAACAAGATCAAGTAACTTAATTTATAACTATTATTATATTCTCTCTGAAGGCTAATACTTTTAAATCTCATTAGAATATAAAGCAATTTGCGGTTCTGCTGATTGGGCATTTTCCATTCTATCTCTGCTTTGTGATGTACAAACAACTCCCAGTCATGTCCTCTGATAAAACAATCCAAGCTTGGGTCTTTATCCATACCGGTGGTCATCTTCTTAGAGAGTTTTGGGGTAGTTGACAGGTGTTTCTTTCCTAACCACCAATCCAAAGACACCTAGGATCTCCAATCCTATCAAACCCACAAGACCACCTGTAAGCCCGGACACACCCATCTCAGCACGCAAGTCAGGCTGCTACATTTGCCCCTTGGGCAGGGCTCCAAGGTACTTTAAGGGGTTTGGGGGTGTTTCCTCTCTAATGTCATTGGCTTGAGACTCCAACTGTGTTCTCTCCACTGTTAGGTGTCAGTTAACTAGTACTGTTCCCTCAGCTACTTTGCATAAAATAGCTTTTAGAAAAGGATATTTAATTGATAGACTTAACCCTTCTCAGTAGTGTCATGGGTGGGAGGACATACTTTACCCTTCACACAAGGCAACTACTATCCTGTAGTTTGCATCAAGGTCCTATGCAGTATGCCGTCAATCTATCATTTCCAGCACTGTGGCACTTGTCTCTTAGGACCAATCTCTCTGCCCACATCCCTGCTCCATGTTTGGGCAGACTCTGGGCTGCAGTGTTCTTCCCTCCTCCCTCCCTCTATTGAATTGAATTTTGTCACCGAATAGTTACAACCCACCTCTCTACCCAAATTCTTAATGGTTAATGTTTTCCTTTCTAAGTACTCATAGGCCATCCCTATAATAAGTTATTCTTCCATTTTGCTGAAGACCTGCTTCCCAGTGATCTGTAGTTTCCAGAACTACCTTTTTCTCCCTTTTTAAAAAATTAGGACAACATGTTTCCTTCTTTTAGTGTCTCTCCTGTGGTTGAATATTCCTCAGAGATATCTGACAGATCTTCAGCAATCACATGGAAAAGTCTTTTTGCTACCCTGGGGGTGTATTTCATCAGGAACAGGAGACTTTAAACCTATTGAAAGAAGCATTGTGCTCCATTACCATCTCCTCACTAATCTTGGGCTTCAATTCCCTCTTAGCCATGTCTGTTCTATATACATATGACATAAGACATGTAACACATGGGATAAGTAGAGAACCGGTTTCTTTTCTTCTCCAATCGGGGATATTTCTGTCTTCATAATTACTCTTTGATACTTTCCAGACCTTCATTATAGGCAGATATCCCTTTGAACCTAAAGCGGACTAACCACCATAACCAAAGCTGGGGAGACTCTACCACCTCAGAGAGATGAATCTTACGGGAAGGCCAGCTTTCCCCCAACCCTGCTTCAGCTTTATTGTTTGATGCACCAGATCCTCTCCTTGATGGGGGAGACAGTGAGGACAATCCACACTCCAAGGAAATCAATCCATAGTTTAAAAAAATCAGACTGAAGAAAAGTAAGGCTCTAGGGGAAATATTCAAACCTAGAGCCATTGAGAAGCAAGGAAGGAAGGAAGGAAGAAAAAGAAAGGAAGGAAAGAAGGAAGGAAGGAAGAAAGAAAAAGAGAAAAGAAGGAAGGAAGGAAAAAAGGAGAAAGGAAAGAAAGTAGGAAGGAAGAAATTTGTTAAGTGCCTATTACGTGCCAGTCATGGTGCTAAGTGCTATGGAAATATTAATTCATTTGATGCTCACAACAACCCTGGTAGATAGGTGCTATTATTATTCCCATTTTACAGTTAGGAAACAGAGGCAAACAGAGAGGGGGTATAGGATGAGTGAAAAAAGAAGAAGCAACTCTGATTCTCCCCTTAAAGCTGTAAGCCACAGCAGACTGGTTAGAGGAAGCTCCTTCTGGAGAGGCAGGATGGTGTGGCAGACAGACAAACATGCCTCAGAGTCAGGAAGATCTGGGTTCAAGTCTCAACTTCTGATATACACTGACTATGTAAATCTGGGCAAATCACATAACAGTGCCCTGCATGAGACTATGAATTACAAAGAGGAGTCAGATCTACATTGATGAAAGTTCCTCACTGGGAGCTCCCTACACCAGAAAGATAACTGATCCTGTTCCCCTCCCTCTAGAGGCAGCTAGGGGGTACAGCGAACAGAGTGCAGACCTGGAGTCAGGAAGACCTGAGTTCAAATCTGGCCTCAGACATTTCCTAGCTGTGTGACCTTGGGTAAGCCACTTAACCTCTGACTGCCTCAATTTCCTCAGCTATAAAATAGCCATCATAACAGCACCTACCTCATAGGGTTGTTGTGAGTCTCAAATGAGATAATTTTTATAAAGCACTTAGCACAGTGCCAGGTACATAGTAGGTGCTTAATAAGTGCGTGTTTCCTTCCTTCCTTCTTTGCCCTCCCTCCAAAGGGAACCTAGTTGACTGTAGTTCCCACATCCTCACTGGGGGCTACCCAACTTGGCATGGGAGGGGAAGAACAGAGCTTCCAGTTGGTTGCATTCTCTTCATACTTTTTTTTTTTTTGATGAGGCGGTTCGGGTTAAGTGACTTGCCCAGAATCACACAGCTAGTAAGTGTCAGATGTCTGAGGCTGGATTTGAACTCAGGTCCTCCTGATTCCAAGGCTGGAGCTCTATCTACTGCACCACCTACCTGCCCCCTCTCTTCATACTTCTTGAGACGTATTCAGTGGCTGCACCCTGGCTGCAGAGGGAGGCCGTGGGGTGAGTATCAGGGATTCCTCAAGTCCTCTATAGTAGGCAGATACTGACATTCACCAGTTCAACTTTCCCTAAGGAATGAGGGGAAAGACCAGGGCCCTCCAGACAAGGTGGCCAGTGTCTCATTTCCCTTCAGACACTAGGATACCTGGTTATTGCATGAGAGGGGATTGAGCGGTGGGGGTGGGGAGAAGGAGGAAAGGGGAGCCATGGCTCCTGTCTCTCCCTGTCTCTCCCCCTGCACTTGTGCTGGCTGCCAATGGAAACTCATTCACACCTGCCTGAGGGGCCAGCACCTGGAGGACGCAAGTGGCTGCATGTGGAATTTACCCCCTAAGCATTGCTGGCCAGCAACATCTTAGGTATAACAAAGCATTCTTTCCAGTGATGTAACTAGTTGTTTGGGTTCTGGCCAAAATAATGAAAAGGGCCCATTGCTTGCCTGAGAACTTCAAAATGTATTCACACCTCTGAGTCTTACCCAGAGTGATCCTAAAATAATATAGGTTTGTGGGTGGTATTCTCCTCGTAGAATTCATTTACTAGGTGGCGCAGTGGATAGAGCACCGGCCCTGAAGTCAGGAAGACCTGAGTTCAAATCCGGCCTCAGACCAAACACTTGACACTTACTAGCTGTGTGACCTTGGGCAAGTCACTTAACCCTGATTGCCTAAAAAAAAAAAGAATTAATGTACTACTATAATAATAGCCTTCTAACTGGCCTCCCTGCCTCAAGTCTCTCCCCACACCAATCCATCCTTCACTCAGCAGGCAAGGTGACTTTAGAATCTCAAGCATAGGTGACTCTTTGTCACTTCTAGGATCAAATACAAAGTCCTCTGATTGAATAGTGTTAGGAAAAGGATTCTCCAAGGCTGTGCCAACAGTTAAGGGATTATTGTTCTGTCAGATGAAACAAAACTTTTAACCAAACTTTATCCTGAGTTCTAGAACTATGTTTTATCTCATTGTGAAATTTCATTTATTGTTCCAGAATATGATAAATTCTAGACTGAAAATGACCTGTGAGAGAAATTTTTAAAACTCATGGAGTAACTGCCTATGTTTGGTTCTTTCTCTAAGTAGAAATGTTTAGATTAGAAAAATCTGAATTAATAAAATTGTTTCTGGCAGGTTTATGCTTAATTATTTTTAAAAAAAATAAAGCCCTCTGATTGGCATTTAAAGTATTTTTCATAACCTGGTCTATTTCTACCTTTCCAGCCTTCTTAAATTTTATTTCCTTCCACGAACTCTTCAATTCAGCTATTTTTGTTGTTCAGTCATTTTTTAGTTGTGGCCTACTCTTCATGACCCCTTATAGCGTTTTTATTGGTGGAGATACTGAAGTGGTTTGCTATTTCCTTCTCCAGCTCATTTTACAGATGACAAAACTGAGGCAAACAGAGTTAAGTGACTTGTCCAGGGTCACATAGCTAGTAAGTGTCTGAGGCATTTGAACTCAGGTTTTTCTGACTCCAGGCCTGGGGCTCTATCCACTGTGACATCTAGCTGCCTGGCTTATAGTAGGCACTTAATAAATGCTTGTTAACTGATTGAGTCATAGGGTACTTCCTACCTATCTTACAGGGTTATTGGGAGGAAAGTACTTGGTAATAAACTTTAAAAAAGCTATATAAATGTGACATAATTTATTACTTCTCACAGATAAGGAGAAAGAAAGAAAAAAGAAGCTTTGGGAACCAACTCTCTGGTCTTTATGGTTGTAAGGAATTATATACTTAATGTTTCTTTTATCAGACCGACCAGAAGACACATTAGTTCAAAGCAAAAGACAGCTAATTAAACAGATAGGTTTTATGGAACCAGGAAAGCATCTAAGGACTCTCTGTCATTGTTTCTGGCTGAATTAGCAGAACCTCCCAGGAGATGGGTTTGGTCTGTTTTCTCAGGACCTGCGCAGCCTCTGGGTGCCCAAGCCTTGGGGCTGCTTGGGTAGAAGCCATGTTTATGATTTCCAGTGTTAGCAGGTGTCACTCTAGGCTCTAAAGGAAGAGGACAGAAGACCCTAAGGTAGTTTTCCTACCCCTAAAAAAGCCTCATGTGCCTGTTAAAAAGGTTATCAGCTCAATAAATCTCAATGCCATTGCCCACACGCCTAATAATGCCATTGTGTTTATTTAGCTTAGAGCAGCAAACGTCATCCTCCACTGCCTCGTGAAGTGGATGGAAGGAAGGGGAGGGAGAAAGGGAGAAAAGGAAGAGAAAAAGAAAAAAGGAAAGAGGGAGGAAACAAGCATATAGTAAGCACCATTGATGTCTGCTGGCATTGTGCTAAGTTGCTTTACAAATATTGCCTTTGATCCTCACAACAACCTTGTGAGGTAGATGCTATATTATTATCACCATTTTACAATCAAGGAAACTGAAACAGGCGGTGGTTAAGTGACTTGCCCTGGGTCACACAGCTAGGAAGTGTGTGAGTTCAAATTTGAACTCGGGCCTTCCTGACTCCAGACCCAGCACCGTCTCCAGCCGAAGCAGATATGAGGGCATAGGGCCCAGCCAGCCCAATGCATCGCCCCTCTATGTATGTTGTCACTAGCCTTTCTGAGGTCAATTCTATTTTGTGTGTGAGCGTCTCCCCTTGGTTTTGTGTACTGTCTGTGCAGCTGTGGATGTTAGTATCCATGAGGAATAGCTTAGCCTAAGGAGTAGAGTCCTGGGCTTGGACTCAGGGAGATCTCAATTCGAATCCTGACACAAGGGTTTTGGTAGTTGTGTAAAGCTGGCAAAGTCAATAGATCAATCAACAAACAAGTTATTATCTTGATAAAGCCAAGTAGCGTGGTAGGCACTGGGTGTGCCTGGCCCCCAAGAATTGTGCATTGTATTGGGGGAGATACCAGTTATGTGTATAAGTGTATATATAGAACAAATACAAAATAAATTCAAGGTAGCTTAGGCAGGGCCCGAGTAGTTGGGAAGGATGAGCCAAGGATCTGTGATGTAGATGGAGCTTAAGCTGAATCTCCAAGAAGACAAGAGTGTAAAAGGTGGAGATGAAGAGGGAGAGCGTTACAGGCACGGTGGGGTGCAGGTGGCCAGTACAAACGTAGGAAGATGGGAGATCAAATGACTGTGGGGTGAGCAGTCAGAGGCCAGATGGGCTGGATTTTAGAGTACAAGAAGGGGAGTAATGTATGAGAGGGCTACAAAAGAAGGTTGGGAGCAGGGTTGAAAGGACTTTAAACCGGGGCCAGTAGAGCACCCACCACGAGAGTCAGGAAGACCTGAATTCAAATGCAGTCTCAGAAACTTACTAGTGACCCTGAGCAAATCACTTAACCCCCAACTGCTCCAAAAAAGAGGGGGGAGGAGGCTTTAAAAGCCAAACAGCAGTTTACATTTTTATTCTAGAGGTAATAGGGAGCCACGGAAATTTATTGAATAAGAGCGAAACATGGTCAGACCTGAGCTCCAAGAAAATCGCTTCAGCAGCTATGTGGAGGAAGTATGGGAGTGAGGAGTGTGGAGAAGCTTGAGGCCCAGTTCGGTTGAGGGAGGTGGGGGAGATGATAAGTTCTGTTTTGAACATGTTGAGTTTGAGATAACTATAGGGTATCCAGTTTGAAATGTCTGGTGGTATGGAAGTGGAGCTCAAGAGAGAGACTGGGGCTGGATATATATAGAGAGAGAGAGCTGGAAGTCATATGCATAGACATGACAAATGAACTCATGGGAAATAATGAGATCACTAAATGAAAGAGGGTAGAAAGATTCTTTGGGCAGAGCCTTGGCAAACAGCAACGGTGAGGAGGCATAATTTGGATGACGAGCCAACACAGGAGACTGCAAAGTAGCGGTCAGACAGGTAGGATCTCCAGGAGAGAGCAATGTCATAAAAACACAGGGAAGAGAGGACTCAGGAAGTAAAAATGGTCAATAGTGCTATGTGTGGAGGTCAAGAAGGATGAGGCCTAAGAAAATTGACTATGAGATCTGTCAATTAAGAGATTATTGGCAACTCTGCAGAGAGGAGTTTTAGTTAATTGTTGAGATCAGAAGGCAGATTGCAAAGGGTTGAGAAATGAAGATAGAAGAGAAAGTAGAGGGGATGAAAGTAGATAGCTTTTTCCAGGAGTTTGAGGAAGGGAGAAGATACATAGGATGATAACTTGAGAGGATGATAGAGTCCAGTGAAGGGTTTTTTGTTTGTTTGTTTTTGTTTTAAGGAATAGAAGAGATTTAAGAATGCTGAAGTCAGTGGGGAAGGAATCAATAGATAAGGAGAGACTAAAGACTAGAGTGGGGACTGATTGAGGACGCTGTTGGTGGGGTCAAAGGCACATGTAGAAAGGTGGGACCTTGGCAAGGAGAAGGGCCACCTCTATCAGAAATTGGTGTGGTAAGGATGACATTTTCTAGGGCCCAGCCCTGAGCTCACCTTTCCTAAGGTCATTCAACACACAGGTTAAATTAATTTTTCCCTAAAAAGTATTGAAACTGTTCTCAAAAATCTGATTGACTCAAGTAGGCTAAAACAGCCAGGACACAAGGTGGGGGCTATGACCTCAGGGCTATGACCACAGACTAGCAAGATGACCAGCACAGGAATATTTCCATCAGCTGAACCAAGGCTCTAACCTGAATGAAAATCCTACTCTCAATGTCCTTCCCCTGTTATGGCTAAATAAACCTCCTTTTGTTAACTGTTATGTGGACCGTTAGATGAACTCAAACTACAAGGAGGCCAGCTGGACTCAAGCGTAGCCTCCAACACTGGAGGAAAGGGAGAAAGAGTACCAGATGATGTCCAGGAGTTTTAAGATGAAGAGAAGAGAGAACTCATTAAGAATGGCCACATTTTTTCAATTAAGTATGAGGTTTAAAGGTGGGATATGGGGAGACAGGAGAAGTTTGTGGAGTGAAGAGAAGGTTTGGAACAGCCTCTATGGGAAATAGGATAGGGAATCATTCAGGAATGAGTTAAAAGGATTGCACTGCTTTTGTGAAGGCCATAAATTTGTTGTGACTTCCTCCAGCTGTACTCGGCATCAGATGAGTAAGAGCAGAGGAGGTGAATGGTGGGAGTAATTTGCAGATGGCATATGTCATGAGGGCAAGGGATTCCAGGGTAGAGGGCAAGATGAAGTTGGACTGGTTAACTGTAGGGTAGAAATTGGAAAGGGGGAAAGAGTGAAGTCAAAGCAAGGGTAATGGTCTCTTGAAGCACTGACAGATGGAGGGTATGATGAGAACAAAGAATAGGTTTAGGAGGGGTAAGGAATAGGTGGGATAATAGAAAGCCATGATGAAATAGAAGGATGCTGGGTTTGTTTTTGGAAATGGAGTACCTAGGATGATGGCGAGCTCTAGAATATGACTATCCTTGGGTAAGGCTGAGATGAAGTGAAGCAGTGGATCACGGGACCTGAGAAGACGGAGGAACGGGGAGCCATCGAACTTCTCTCTAAAATGGGAATAATAATAGCAACTAGTCACTAGTTATGAGGATCAAGTGAGTTAATGTATGTAAAATATGTTATAAACCTTAAAAAACTATATAAATGTGAGGGGCTATTATAATTATGGGTATTTGTCCTTGTTTATACGCACACATGCACACACACAACAGACTAATCTGGATAAAAGGAAATGGCAGAACATTCTAGTATCTTTGCCAAGAAAATCCCAAATGAGGTCACGAAGAGTTGGACATGACTAAAAAAAACGACTGAAAACATCTATTTCAATATCAATATAGATAGATCTGGGTAGATATATACATACACATATACTTGTGTATGTGTATGTGCACAGGTGTGTGTATGTATATATATACATATCTATATGTATGTGTATATATATGTATATATGTAAATTCTAAGTAGGAAAACAATCAACAAGAATTTTTGAAATATCTACTATGTACCAGGCACTGTGCTGGGCCTTTTTGTTGCTGTTCAGTTATTTCAGTCATGTCTGACTCTTCATGACCCCATTTGGAGTTTTCTTGGCAAAGAGATAGGAGTGCCTTGCCTTTCCTTCTCCAGCTCATTTTACAAATGAGGAAATGGAGGCAGACAGAGTTAAGTGACTTGCCCAGAGCCACACAGCTAATAAATGTCTGAGGCCAGATTTGAATTCAGGAAGACAAGTCTTCCTGACTGCAGGTCCAGCACTATCTGCTATGCCATCTAACTAGCCTTGTGCTAGGCTCTGGGGATACAAATACAGAAATGAAACAGTCCTTGCCTTCAGGTCAACTAATATTTTTGAAGTCAAGTCAACAAGCATTTATTAAATGCTCATCATATACTAGGCACTGTGCTAAGTATTGGCAATACAAAAATGCAAGCAGAAAGACAGTGCCTGTCCTCAAGGAGCTTACATTCTAATGGGGGTAGACCACACCTAAAAGGACGCAGCTGAAAAGCAGGGGTGGGGAGAGATGAAGGAATGGGATGAGGAGGTGCATGGTAGAGAGTCAGGAGTACATCCTGGACCGAAACGAAACCATGACTGGCCTGGACATTCTCCTTAAAATGGAGGTTCTGGGAGGAACCAGTCCATCTGAAAGAGAGGCCACAGGGGTGCAGGGTACTTCCAGTATGTGAAGTCAAGAAGCTCACATTCTATATAAATGGAATGGGTTTTTTGACTCAGTCCATTTAAGTACTATTAGATAATGATACAGACTCCCAGCTGTGTCCAAGAACTTTATTTACCCCCTGAAGATTTTTACTTCCCTACATGCTGATTTTTTTCAGACCTGGCTGAATTTCTTTCATCATTTTCTGCTATTCAGAAGAACACAATGACTAACATAATTACAGCCATATAAATATGGAGATGCATGATGGACAACAGAACTCCACCCTGAGGGCACTGGGGATTCACATCCTTGACCAATAGCCTTTGTTGAGTTAAAGGAGTCATGGTCTATGTAACCCGCTCCCCACGCACTGACATCTTTTTCTCCTACAGGGCCCAAGACTGGTATTCCACCATCCATCCTGACCCAAGCCAGGATGTTAGAGCTCTTGGCAACAGACTAATCTGGATAGAAAACAATGCTTTGAAAATGTGTCCTTGTGAATCAGTTTCCTTGCAGGTTTGAGTATCTGGAGTGATTTCCTACTTTCCTTGACATAGGGAGCTAGTGCCCTGTTCAGTCCTTCTGTCACCTCCATGGACCAAGGCTCAATGGGGGCAATAATATTTTACTAGGTCAGGTGGGAGGAGACAACAGAAATAAAAACCAGTCTCCGCTATTAAAGGGAGAGAGTGGGATGGAAGAAGTCCCAGTTCACTTCAAGTTTTCTATTTCATAGACTGAGCCTTTGAGATTTCAAAGAAAGCAGGAACAGGGACAAACACCACAACCATACTGATTTGGATGGGACCCAAAATAAGGAGAGACAACTGCATGTAAAGACAGGGATGTTTTTTTTAAAGGCAGCAGCATATTATATCATCTGACCCAAAATGTAATTCAGCCCCCCTCATTTCAAAATGTGAGACCTCTGAAAGTGGGTCAGTTTTAGGTCACCTTCTATGCAAAATCACAAGTCACAAGCACCCACCAAAGTTTTTTTTGTTGTTGTTGTTGTTGTTTTTGCTAGGTAATTGGGGTTAAGTGACTTGCCCAAGGTCACACAGCTAGTAAGTGTCAAAGTGTCTGAGGCTAGATTTGAACTCAGGTCCTCCTGACTCCAAGGCCAGAGCTCTATCCACTGCACCACCTAGCTACCCCCAAGGTTTCTTTTTTCAAGATCAACTGGAGGGCACAGTTCAAAACTGTGTCCAAAAAAAAAAAAAGACATTTAATGAAAATGAATAATGAAGGCTATCCATCCCCATTTCTTCTACGTGGACCCAGATTCACATCCCAGCTCATACACCTACTTACTAGCTTTGTGACCATGGGCAAGTTGTTTAATCTCTCAGATTCTATCTCCTTGTTGCTAAAATAGGGATAATAATACCTGCTTTAACTCTCTCACAGGGTTATCATGAGGATAGTGCTTTGCAAGCCTTAAAGCTCTAAAGAAACATGAGCCTTTATTATAAGGTTGAATCACCCTGGCTTTAAAAGTAGGAATGATCGGAGAGACCCAGGAAGGGACTCAGATAGCTGAGTTAGCAATTATATGGGAGGAGTGATAGCTTGGCCCCTCACCGACATGCTAAATTGTGGTCACATGTTCTGAGGCACAGGGACTCCCAGTTCTTCCACGCAGATCTCTGCATTGTGTACAGAGACAGGGATCATTCACCCAGACAGCCTTGGCATGGTGCTCTTTGTTAATGCTGGCCAAACGCTTTGAAAGCCAGAGGCATCAGGAATAGCTGTGAATTGGAACTCCCCGGGAACCCAGAAACAATGGACTTTTTCTGCTTCACAGCTTCTTACAGGAAGCTAATTGCAAGGACTAAAATCAAAACATATGGGACAAATTCCCTGTTTCCAGGATCTACCCTCCCCCTCCTTTTCTGTTCCCATCATTTATCACAGTGATGAAAAATAAGTATAGAACAACAAAATTTGGTAGCTGGAAGAGGGTTCAGAGATTTTTCTAGTCCAACTCTCATTTTTACAGATGAGTTAACTGAGGCTCAGAACAACTGAGTGACTTACAGTTTACACAATGGAGTAAGAACTAGACCATGGAGTTCCTGGTTCCTAGGCCAGTGTTCTTCCCACCATCCCCTTAAAACTATCTTAAGAATCCTTGCCATTTTCTCTCGTCTTTTGGAGGGGAAAGGGGAGAGTATCTTCTACCTCTAAACTTGTAAAATCTTTGAATGGACCTTTGTATTTACCTCCCCAGCTTAGCTGTGATCCTCTGGGGCTATTCTCCAGGTTTCTCTCATTTCATTTTGAGGTGGGGAATTGATGCATCCTTCCCAACCAGGACATTTTTCCTAAATTGACTCTTTACTTCCTACCAGGGGTCCTTAACCTGGGGTCTGTGAACTTGTTTTTCCTGCTAATATTTTGATAACTGTATTTTAATGTAATTTGTTTTCTTTGTGATTCTTTGCATTTTATTTTATACATTAAAAAACTAGTATTCTAAGAAGAGGTCCATAGATTTTACCAGACCTTTGCCAGCCTTTGATACTGTCAATCCCCTCTTCTCCTGGATACTCTTTCCTGGTTCTCCTCGTCCAACCAATCCTTTACAGTCTCCTTTGGTGACTATTCATTCAGGTTACACCTGCTAACTCTAAATGGGTGCTCTCCTCTTCTCCCTCTGTACTGTCTCAGTTGGTGATCTCATCGGCTCCACGGATTCAATTAACACCTCTATGCAGTTGATGCTCAGATCTGTTTATCCAGCCCCGATGTCTCTTCTGTCCCTCCAGTCTCATGTCTCCAACGGCTTATTGTATATTTCCAACTGGATGCCTTGTAGACACCTTAAACTCAACATATGCAAAACTGAATTCGTTTTCTTCCCCCCAAGCCACCCCCTCGTCCTAACTTCTCCATTACTGTAGAGGGTACCACCATCCTCCCACTCACCCAGACACTCAACCCTTGACTCCTTGACTCCTCACCATCTCTCACCACTTCCATCCAACCTGTTGCTAAGTCCTGTCGATTCTACCTTCCTAACATCTTTAGTGTATGTCTCCTGTCCTCTGCCACTCTGCTGCAGAGCCTCATCACCCCCTCTTCTAGACTATTGTAATAGTTTTCTGGTTGGTCTCCCTTCCTCAAGTCTCTCCCCAGTCCAGTCCATCCTTACTTTGCTGCCAGAGTGACCGTCCTAAAGGACAGGTCACCACCTTGCTCAGCAAACTCCAGTGACTACCTCTGACCTCCAGGATCTTCCATACATAAAACAGTCTGATCTTTAAAACCCTTCACATCCTGGCATCTTCTTAACATTCCCTTCTTCTTATGCTTCACTCTCTTCCACATACTCTATAATCCAATTACACTCACCACCTTGCTGTTCCTTGCACCTAACACTCCATCTCCTGACTCCATGCATTTCCATTGGCTGCCTGCCCGTGCCTGGAATGCTCTTCCTCCTCGTCTCTGCCTCCTGGCTTTCCTGGATTCTTTCAAGTCTCCCACCTTCTGCAGGAGGCCTTTCCTCATTCTCTGGACACTAGTGCCTTCTCTCTGAGATTACCTCCAATCTATCATATATATATATATATATATCTGTCTTCCCCATTAGAAGGTGAGCTTCTTGAGAGAAGGGACGATTTTTGCCTTTCTTTGCATCCTCAGTGCTTAGCATAGCACCTAGCACATAATAGTAGGCGCTTAATAATTGTTTGTGGATTTGACTTAAAGGGGCCAATGACGCATAGATGGTTAAGATCTCCTATCCTAGACCATCTTGAGAACACGGTCCCTTTCTTCTCTCCAACACCTGGGAATGGGGAAATGAAGAGAGGAGCCCATAGCGCTGGAGGTGGAAGAGCCATATTCCGTATCTATAAGTCTCAGCCCCTGGAAGGGCAGGTATCTTCAGAGGAAGCCGGATGATGGTTCTAGGGGTCTATGGTAATAATGACTCACAGAGAGAGGTTAATGGCTAGAGAGCTGGCTTCAGAATCAAGGGAGCTGGGTTCAAGTCCTTCCTTTAACAAACATTTCCTTGAGACCCTGGGCAAGTCACTTTCTAGTGCCCTAGGGAGACTATAAATTGCAGAGCTGTGGTAACCAACATTAACAAGGGGAATAACCATTTATATAGTTCCTATTGTATGTCAGACAGGCAGCTATGTGGTGAAGTGGATAATGCTGGATCTGGAGTCAGGAAGAATCATCTTCCAGAGTTCAAATCTGGCCTCAGACACTTACTAGCTGTGTGACCCTGGGCAAGTCACTTAACTCTGTTTGCCTCAGTTTCCTCATCTGTAAAGTGAGCTGGAGAAGGAAATGGCAAACCACTCCAGTATCTTTGCCAAGAAAACCCCAAATGGGGTCCCAGAGAGAAGGATGCAACTGAACAACAACAACAAATGTGTCAGACACTGTGCTAAGCACTTCAAAAAATATATTATCACATTTGATTCTCAGGACAACCCTTGGAAGTAGCTACTATTATGATCTCCATTTTACAGTTGAGGAAACTGAGCCAGACAGCAATCAGGTGATTTGCTGAGGGTCATAGTAAGCGCCTGAAGCCAGATTTGAACTCAGGTCTTCCTGACTCCAGGCCTAATACTCTCTATACACTGCACCGCCAGCTACCCCTAAGGATAGGAGCTCCTTACCTGGCAGTCCCTAAACCAGTGAAATCACAGATCTGTTTTAAAAAAGGGGGGAGTAGGGTTCACATATGTAGCACTTTACAGTTGCAGCATATTTTACACACATTATCTCACGTGACCCTCACAGCATTCCTGAAAAGTAGGTAATACAATCATTATTACCAAGCAACAAGCATTTATAAAGTGCCTACTATGTGCCAGGTACTGTAGTAGGCAATGGGGATCCAGACAAAAGTCAAACAGTGAGATCCTCAAGAAGTTTATATCTCATCGCCATAATCTGGAGCACCAGATTAAGTCTCAGAGAGATTTAGTGATTTACCGAAGGTAGATGTTACTATCTTCAGGACTCCAAGCTGGATCTTCCGACTCCAAATTCATCTCTCTTTTCACTACAATCTAGCTGCTTCCCATACTCTGAGCAACCCCTACCATTGTCTCTTGGGTATCTAAATAGATGCTGCCTCCTGGGGGTGGGGGTGGGGGGAGTGGGGGCAGAAGTGCCTGGCATTCCTGCCACCCTGAGTAAAGAAAATAAGAGTTGAAATGACTTGGCCATGAGGGTAATTTCAGAGCCATTCCAGACTTTTGAGACCAAGGAAGTTCAAGATATAATGGATTATAAAATCACAGAAGCACAGAATGTCAGAGCTGAAAGAATTCTTCCAAGTCATCTTGTCCAATTCTATCATATTACAGATCACAAAGAATCCTCTGCTTTTGCCCAGTTGGCGTTTTCCCTCTTCCGTAATAGGCAACATTCATTTTCTCCACCCTACCTTTGCTCCCATCATTTTCCCTATTTAGAATGCCCACTTTCCTTCTCTAATAATTTAGTTATATATGTGTGTATGTGTATATGTATATATATGTATATACATATATATTTTTTAAGTTTTACAAAGCACCTTATACATACTATCCCATTTGTTTTCACAACAGCCCTGTGAAGTAGGTGCTATTATTATCCCCATTTTGCAGATGAGGAATGTTGAGTTGTTTTTCAGTCATGTCTGACTCTTAGTGACCCCATTTGAGGTTTTCTTGGCTAAGCCTTGCACTCTATCCACTGTGCCACCTAGCTGAGGAATCCAGGGCCCAAAGAGGGTGGGCAACTTGACCAGGGTTACACTGCCAGGAAATGCCAGAGGGAGAATTCAAGCCCAAGTCTTCTTTAGCTCTATCCCTTGCCCAACCTAGCTGCCTCTCACGAATGCAAATCTTTTGCATTCTTTAAGCTCCACCTCCTCTGTGAAGCCTTCCCAGATTACGAGCTGTCCAAAAGCCTATAATTTCTGTCCCACTCATCTGACTCCTGGAACATATGTATTGCCTTGGTACACTTTCTGTTGCTGTCTTGCTGCTATTTATTTTTTCGGTTTCTCCCTAACTAGATTGTAATGCTCCTTGAGTGTGGAGATGATGTCCTATCTGTCTTTGTATACCCTGCCTTCCATAATCTAGGCCCTCAGTGAATGTTACTGAAAGATGAATGGGCGGATGAATAATGAATGAATGTCAACACACACTTATTAAAAACATCATAGGAGATGATACAAAAGCTCCCTAAACACGGGAGTATTAAATAACACTGTCCCAGTGGCCAAAACTTTCCCAAATGAAACCCTAAATTGGAAGGAGAATGAACGGCTAAAAACAGCCAGATTGGAGGTATGAAAGTCAAGGGGCCCCTCAGGGAGAGAATGGAGGTTTCTATGTCAGACCTCCAGAGCAGGATTTTTCAGCAAAGTCAGAAAAACAATACCATTTTCTCTCTCTGAAACTCATGTTGCTTCCTTCTCTCTGGGCTGTGGAGGCAAAATGACTGGTGGGAAATGGGGTAGTGGGAAGGATTAAAGGACGTGGTGATCCTGGCCTAGCACTCAGGTCATCTGAGCCCACTGAACAGAGCCATGGGCTGTCCTTATCTAAGTCATCAGCCCTCCTTTTTAGACTCTACACACACTGCAGCTAATGGAATAAGGACAGAAGGCTCCTGCCCTTGGAAAGATAACCCCACTCCCCATGGTGCCAGGCAGACAGGTTTTTACTTCTCCCTGGATCTACCCCAGACATTTCAATTTCCGGTCTCCTCACCTTCCCCTCCTGGCTGCCTTGGCCTCCTTCAAGACTTGCTCAAACCCCACCTTCTACAGGAGGTCTTTTTAAGCCTGCCACTGGTAGCACCTTTCCTCTGAAATTATATTTCATTTATTCTGTACCTATCAATGCTTTGTATGTTGTCTCCTCCATTAAAATATGAGCGCCCTGGGGATGGGGACCATGTTTTTGCCTTTTTTTTTTTTTAAGTATCTCCAGTGCTTAAGATAGTGCCTGGCCCCTGAGAAGCACTTAATAAAAAATGCTTGTTGACTATCTGGGATTGAAACTAAGTAGGTGTACCTCAGTCTGGAGATAATTTAGAAATGGATTTTTTTGCCTTTTTGACTTTCAACCAATCACTCAGTTGACAAACTACTTTTTTTGGGTGGGTGGTACAGAGGAAGGAAAGGATGAGGAAAGGGTGAGGCTATCAGATTCAGCACTGAGCAGAGCATACTGTCCAGAATCTGCTGCTCTCATCCTGTGTTCTTAAACAGTATCTCTGTGTCTTAGATCCCTGTCAGTGATATAGGAATGAAGTAGGAGGATGGGAGTCAGGCCCAAAGGCAAAGTTTAAAGTAAGCATGCCAATTTACTCCGAGCTGGAGGTGGTTTTTAAAAAAATTTAATTTAATTTTTAATTTATGGAATAAAACAAGCATTTCCATAACATAGCATAATAAAAAAAGATGATTGCACATGAAATTGCAAATCTATTATGTACAACTTGCTATTCCTTTTAAATATATAATAAAGTTATTATGTAAATTTCTTTCTTTTTTTTTTTTACTTTTTTTTCTTCCTATGACACCACCTGCCCTGGATGGTGGTAGCTCCAGGGGATAAAAGAGCTGGGGATGAGGTGGGTAGAATTTTTTAGCCAAGACCTCTTCACTTAAGGATCTTTTAGCAACTGTATACTCTGAGTTTTCTCACTCTGTTGGTTAAGAAATTCTTTCTTGCATCTAGCAGACATCTTTCCTGATTTAATGTAAGGCCATTTGTCTTTTTTTTTGTCCTTGGATATGGAGCACAGCTGTTCCATACCTTCCTCATAAAAATCTTTAATAGCACAAGTGTTTATGACATACTGTTTTATAGTGCTGCTCAGAGAGGACACGTCCTATCTGACTTCCTGTTTGCTGAGCACCACCATTTCTGAAGAGTCAGTTTCCACCCATGGTTTTATAATCTTTGGGGCATAACATCCTTCTGGGTAACAGCTACTGGTACTTATCTTTAAAGGATTGGCCTAACATCCAAGAGAATGCCTGGCATCCATCTCTTTCAAAACCTACAGTGGGAATGGGCTTCCTAAGTGAATGATTGATTGAATGAATGAATGAAAAAACATTCCTTAAGCACTTACTGTGTAGCAAACACAGCGTTAAGCACTAGGGATACAAATAGAAAGTTTAGCTTGTAAGGGGTGGGGGGGAGGAACAGTACATATAGGAGAATTGAGCTGCAGATGCAAAGACCCAGTGAGTAGTCCTTAGGGTGCAGTGGCAAAACAGATGGTGATTCAATTTCTTTGATGCTATTTCCATCTACAAAAGTGCCCTTACATAGGGCTGGCCCATGTGGTTGAACTTATTCTCTTCTATCTCTTGATATCTAAGCTACCTTTGATGATGAACATGATTAATTGTTATGGCTTTTGCTTTAAAGTATTATTTTTTAGGGATAAAATAGAGGGAATTCTTACTTTGGAAAGAGATTGGACTAGATGAGTTATGTGGTCCCTTCCAACAATATGATTCTAAAGTTTTTCGTTGAGTAGGTGTCTAATCCTTTCCATTGGGGTGTATGGGGTATTCAGGGAAGACCAGCATGTGTGAGGGTTTGTCAAATCTTTTCAGGGCTGCTCATCCACCTTAGCGTCCACCTGTCACCTGATTCTTGCCTGTGGCTCTAAGAAGCGGTAGCATGCACAGTGACTGCATCCTGGTAAAACTGTCTCAGCAGTTGGGTTAAACCAAGTGGAGAGTAATCAACAGGCCTCAAACCCATTGGTGAGTTAGGGGGATGTCTACCCCAAGCATGTGAAGACTTTTTATGGCAGAATGGGTGAACTTTTTTGGGGGGTGGACTTTTTATGGCAGAATTTGCTCCAACGGCCATGAAGACAGCTGAAGCAGGGACTGTGGAGTGCTTAGGGCTTGGTCAGACATTGAAGACGCCAAGGTCAACCAATTACATCCTGGGCCATCTCCAGTTTTCTTGACTTTTGTCTTGCCACTGGACTTTGATGACTCAGGAAGAGTATGATGACTTTGTGCAACTCAGCCTCACTTGAATCCAATTCACACAGAAGTCAAAACATCACCTGTCCTGTTCAAAAACAAAGGACCAACAACAATCCTTTCCATTGTCTCTATACAGTGTTGGACCGTTCTGACCACAGTCAGAAAAAACTGTTTTCAGAGGCTTTGGTTCCTTCCCTTCCTTTCAATCAACAAATCAATAAGCATTTATTAAGTGCCTGCTATGTTCCAAATACTGTGCTAGGCACAAAAGTGAGACAGTCCCTGACCTCAAAGAGCTTACAGTCTTTTTTTTTTGAGGCAATTGGGGATAAGTGACTTGCCCAGAGTCACACAGCTAGAAGTATTATGTGTCTGAGGCCGAATTTGAACTCAGGTCCTCCTGACTCCAGGGCTGGTGCTCTATCCACTGTTCCACCTAGCTGCCCCCTTACATTCTAATATGAAGATACAACACATATAGGGAAGTAGTGGCCAGGAAAAGGAGTTTTGGTCCTGACTACATGGTCACAGGGCAGCTAGGTGGCACAGCAGATAGTCTGCCTGGCCTGAAGTCAGGAAGACTCATCTTCCTAAGTTCAAGAAAGAAGGAAGAACAGAGGCTTTTCTAAGGAAAGTTAGGTTCCAGAACAAAGTTTGCCCCTGTGTGACCCGCCTTGGACAAATCATGTCCCTGCTGTTGGCCCTGATTTTCCTCACCTGAAAAATTAGGGAAGGAGAGTGGATTAAATGATCTCAAGGCTCCTTTCCAGGTCTAAACCTTCTTGACTCAGTGAATCAAGTGACTGACTCTTTGTCAAGTTGCCTTAATAAATTCTTTCTGTGGAAATATCAACATATGGATAAATTCATTGAAAGAAGGGACTGTATAGTTGTCCATTTTCTATCTAATTGACCCCTTACCCTACCCCTCTGATCTCAATGGATATTTTAGAAACTGTCTACTGCTGTGTGCCAGATGTTGTCCACAATGTGTCACTGTTGCAGTATGGTCTCCCTGGCATGGCACCACTTCTGGATCGACGGTTCTCCCTCAGCTTGGAGTTGGGTGGGTGGTGCAGCCCAAATACCATGGTGTTCTATGGTTTTGTGAAAATAGTAGGTCCTAAAACCAGAGCCAAAATGGGTATGAGGCAAACAGGGCTTTGCCTCAGGAACCAACGTCCTTGAAGATGCCACTTTTTCTTTCTTCTCCAAGGAAGAGTCATAGGCATTATAGAATTCTACCTCCCTTCACCAAATCTTCTTCTGTTGCCCCAAAACATATGAGAAAAGTGAAATTAATGAAAGCAACTTCCCTTGCTATTTATATATCAGAAGAAGCACAGTACCAGAGAAAATGGAAGTTTTTCCTAGGGAAGCTGAGTTTTGGTCCTACGTGTCTGTCACTAGTTAGCTATGTGACACCCTAAGACAAGTTCTTTCCTTGCTATTACCCCCGTCTTTATCACCTGAAAAATGAGAGGGGGTGGATTAGGTGATCTCAAAGTTCCTTTCCAAAGTTCCTCAAGTCTCATTTCCTTGTCCAGCTTCCAGGCTACTGCCCTCCAGTGTCCATAGCCCCCATACCCCTCTCCCAAAGCCCACTTTCCCTCTGGGGTAGACTATAGTGTGGACAGCTAGGTGGCACAGTGGATAGAGTGCTAGCCCTGGAGTCAGGAGTTCAAATCTAGTCTCAGATACTTACTAACTGTGTGACCCTTGGCGAGTCATTTAACCCTATCTGCCTCAGTTTCTCATCTATAAAATGAGCTGGAGAAAGAAATGGCAAACCACTACAGTATGTTTGCCAAGAAAACCCCAAATGGGGTCGTGAAGAGTGGCACACTACTGAAAAGCAATCCAACAATAACATCAGACTATAATGTATGACCTAGGGGACGTGGACCTTTCAGGATACCTTTTAGGATATCCTTTCAGGACCTTTGAGGAATCTAAGATTAACAGAGAGAATTGATGGTAAAAGCAGCATGCACCATCAACAACCTCTCTCTGCACCCCACCACACCACTGTAAATTCGGCCCTAGCCTGTCCCATTCCCCATCTAATTCAGCCCTTACTTTGTAGTGAGCCACGTAGAGCTCTACTCTGTTGTTAACAAACTCCCTTTTATTCTAGATCTCTTCCTCTTACACCCGCCAGATACTCAGTTTTTGCCTTTTTTGTATCCCTAGCACTTAGCAAATGTGCGTGGCACATAGTAGATGCTTTAATAAATGTTTATTGACTTGGAACTACCTCTCCTCCTTCAAAGTTCATTCCTTCCTATCCAGAACCTTGTGGCTGTCATCCATGAATCTCACGGCCACTGTTAGTCAGTGTTCAGTACCTAGCTTACGGTCTTCTCTACCCCAATCAATACCTGTCTCCTTTTAACATCCTCATCTCTCAGTTCATCAACTTCCTCAAATTCCATTCCTCTCAGTCCAGTGTACTACACTTATTTATAGTCATCACTTAGACATCTCCTGTACCCCAACTCACCATTCATGCTCAATTGTATTTTTATGACTCTGGATAAAAGGATGCTAGGCATACACATAGCCATTATATCTATGTTACATCACTGCCCAACATTCCCCTGCCTGATAATCTATCTGCCATCTCACTCCCCTCCACCCACCAAAAAGAGGTAATGCCTGATCGCAATCTGGAGAAATACAAGATGAGATCAGTCACATAATACAGGAAATAAGAAGGCACAGAAGCATAGGTTGAGGATATATGAGCCCTAGAAGACATGTTTTCCTAATACCCCGCATCCTTTCTTGGCCCAGCTCTTCACTCCATTATGTGCATACAGGACACTATTATCTCCTAGGAGTAGAAGATGGGTCCCAAACAGAAGTGTCATCCTTCTATCTGACATCAAAAGGCCTAGCACACTGGGCTGGTAGAACCTGCCCAATGTTCTGTTTTAAGAAAGGGTAGGTTCTCAAATTGTCTTTGTACACAAACTCTGAGAATTTGTCCTCCCAGTCAGCTCAAACATACCCATTGTATGTACATTTGGTCAGGTCAATCAATTAACACAATATTCTTACCAATAGTATTTGGTATCTGGGACCTCTTGCTTAGCATTTAACACATAATACTTTGTATAGCTAAATATCTTTTTATGTATATTCTCTGTCTTTCCCAACTATACTATAAACCCCTTGAGGTCAAGGACTACCTATTCCTAGTGCCTAGCAATATGTACATGATATGAAGATATCAAAATATCTCCTTGGAAGCCCTCCTCTGATGGCCTTGTTAAGGCATGAGACCCTAGGTTCTCAAAGGCCATGTCAATGTCAACATGTTTTAGAAGGTTCTAGCTGGCTAGAAAATCATGGGATCATAGATCATAAATTTAGATTTGGAAAGGATTAGAGGTCATCAAGTGCAACTCTTTTATTTTACGAATGAGGAAACTGAGTCCCAGAGAGTTTAAGTGACTGGCCCAGGGTCACACCATTAGTAAGTATCAAGATTGGGACTCAGATTGTCCTGATTCCAAGTTCGGTGCTCTATCCATTCTGCCACCTGGCAGCCTAGTCTCTGAATATGGTCTGGTGACGGGTTGCGAGTCTGTTTTCCAAGGACCAGCCTAGACTAATTCAGAGAGGCTTATCACCAGGTTGGCTATAGAGTCATGAATTTTTTGGCCACAGGAACTCTCAGCCATTTCCTCAATTGCTGTGTCATTGAAGGGAGTAGTCATACTAACGGAAAAGTACAGATCTTTGAAGTAGTGAAACAAGCGTAAAATGGTGATATTGATGATGATGCAAGGTATAGACATCATATCTCTCCTTAGGAGCTTGGAGTCTCTTTGAAGAATGTCGCTGCACTCTATGGTAATGGAGCTAAGTCATTTAGATGAAGAAGAGTGATTAATATGCCTGGAAGGAAGCAACCTGCTTGAGAAAAAGAGGGTGTGCTCCAAGCTCTCTCATCTGAAATAGAAACCAGAATGCCCTGCCGGGGTCCAAGTCAAAGAGTTAACCAGTGCCAACAAATCCAAGGGTTGGGCAGGGTTTATAAAATGGAAGTTGGTATAATCATCACCTCCTCCCCACTTGGCTGCCTTGGCTATGTTATGGGCATGGACAGGAAGACACAGTTATAGACATGAAACAATTAGCAGCATAAGATAGGATATAATTGAGTGCAGCATAACATCTGGTATAGACTGTAACTGGTACAAAAATGTAAGAAAAGAAAGATCAATGGATTCATTGGAGAAGATTCTACGGAAGGGATATTTTGAATAGGACCTAAAAGAATGAGTAGAAATTGTATTTTATTAGGGTTTGGGGGTGACAGAGAGCATGGATAGGGCATCCTAGGCTGGAGAAACAGATGAGAGGAGGGATGACAGCAAAAATAAGTCTGGTGAAAACATGAGGTCTCATTCACAACAAGACAGGGAGGAGAACAGCCTGGCTAGAACAGAAGGCACGCGCCAGGAAGGAGGAAAGACCACATCAGTGAAACTGGGTCAGATAATGGAAGGCTTCTGAATACACTACTTCATACTAATCTGTTGCCTTTACTAAAAGTGATTTTTTCAAATAATAATAATAATAATAATAATAATTGACTGGCATAATTTTACTTAATTTTGCAAATTTCTTTAATGTCTGGCTTAATAGAAGACAACCAGATTCCCATATCTGCTTCTATATTCAATCTGTTGGGTGCTGCTGTGATTGAAGTGGATGAAGAAAAGCCTTACACAGATAAGTAGTTGGAAAAGAGAGGAGTATTTTCATAGGCAAATAATGTCTTAGTATTATTATGAAAATAGTTTTTACCTCCAGGACCCCATAAAGGGGTCTCAAGGACCTAGGGGGTCTGCAGACCACACTTTGACAACCACCGTTCTAAACACCTAAGACTTTCAGTTGTAGAGAAGGGGCTGACCTGAAATGGTAGAGTGAGTTTCCTCATGCAATAGCTCCCTGTAATAATGAAATCATAGCTTCAGTCCTTAATCTAAAAAAAATGACAACAAGGAAGATTTTCTATCTGCCTTCTTGCTGCACCCTAAGGATCAATGGGCTTTCCATCTGACTTACCAGTGAAACATGTACTGTCTCTCTCAGTAGAATGTGAGCTCTTTTCTATTTGTGTCCCCAGCTCTCAAGACAGGGCTTTGCACTTAATAAATGCTTATTCATTCATTCCATTCATTGACTTTCCATCTTTTGTCATCTTGGCCAATTTGCTGGGTGTGAAGTGAAGCTTCAGAGATGTTTTGATATCCATTTGTTTTATTACTGAAACAAATTTTCATGTGACTGCTAATAGTTTGCATTTCTTCTTTGGGGAACTATCTATTTATATCCTTTGAACATTTGCCCATTGAGGAATAGCTGTTGACCTTATAAATTTGGATTAGTTCACTATGTATCTTAGATACCAGGGATTTACTGGAGATTGAAGCAAAAATTTTTCTCCCAATTGACAGTTGGCTTTCTTATCCTAATTATGTTGATTTTGTTCCCACTAAAGATTTTAAATTTCACGTAATCAAAATTATCTCATTTCTCTTTTTTTATCTCTTCTATCCCTTATTTAAGAATTTTCACTTTAGTCAAAGCTTCAGGAGGTACCTGATCTCATTCTTTTCTACTTTCTTGTTGATTTCTTGATGCTTTTCTCACAATAACAAGCTATGCTTTTATATTCATAATAACATACTTCAATTAGCCAGGGGTTCTGTAATATCCTCTCCCATTCAGGGCCAGGGTATAAACCAGATCCAGTTCTAGTACAGAATGACTTCTAAAGAGGCTCTTTCTTGCTATTTCTGTTTCTTTATGCTCCCACCCCAGATCCTAGAAGGGAAAATCACTTACAACTTACATATGGCTCTTACCCCCAGAGTGAGTAGATACTCAATTTGTTATTGTTATTTATCCAATTAGTCATGTCCAACTCTTGGTGACCCCACTTGAGGTTTTCTTGGCAAAGATACTGGAGTGGTTTGTCTAATTTGTAAAATGGGTATAATAATCAGTCATGTCTGACTCTTCATGATACCTTTTGGGGTTTTCTTGGCAAAGATGCTGGAGTGGTTTTCCATTTCCTTCTCCACTAATCTTCCAGAGGAGGAAACTGAGGCAAACAGGTTAAGTGACTTGCCCAGGGTCACACAGCTAGTAAGGGTCTCAGATCTTCCTGACTCTAGGCCTGGCACTCTATCCACTGCACCACCTAGCTGCCCTATCTACTTCCCAAAATTTCTGTGAGAATCAAATGAGACAATTTTGAAAATGTTTTGGGAAAGGGGGAAGGTAACATGTATTTATTAAGTGCCGAATATATGCTAGGCACTGTGCTAAGTGTTTACAAGTATTACCTTATTTGATCTTCACAATAACCTCAAAAGGTAGATGCTATCATTACCCCCATTTTACAGGTAAGGAACGTGAGGCAGACAGAGATTAAGTGACATGCCTAGAGTCACACAGTTAAGATTTGAGTAGATGACTTCTAAGGCTTAACAAAAGAGGAAAAAATTATAGTCCAAACTTTATTAGCACCAGAGATTCCCTATCCCTTGGCCATGCTTTTTGAGCTTGAAGCTTCAGTGTCTGGGAACTATGAGGAAGGCCACAGATGAAAGATAAGATTCTTTCCTTCTTGGTTCTCCTATAACTGACTTGGCAGGCATTGGGATATAACGAATATGCACTCTTTCTGGAATGAAAAAACATGGGTTCAAGTCTCACTTCTGACACACATTACCTGTATGACCTTCGACAAGTCATCTAACTTCCCTGGCCTCAGTTACTTTATCTGTAATATGAGGAGGTTGAACTAGATGGTTTCTTAGGTCCCTTGCCATTCTGGATCTACGGCTCTAGTAGGAATCACTTAAGTCCCCAAATACCCCAGGCTTCTTTCTGACTATACCCAAGGAAAAGAGGGAGATTGGCTCCTATCATGGCAGACCTTGAAGAGCTGGAGTATGGTACCCTGGGAGTTTGTCCGTCTGCTCTTTGTCTCTCCATGACCTCTTGGATCATGGAAAGGATTATTTCATTTATTATATCTGTATCCCCAGTGCCGGGAACTTAGTAGGTGCTTAATAAATGCTTGTTAATAAATTGATTGAAGGAAGCAATATAGTGGATTAATCCCTAGCTCTTGACTCACAGACAATAGAAAGAACACTAATTCTGGGGCAGCTAGGTGGTGTAGTGGATAGAGTACCGGCCCTGGAGTCAGGAAGATCTGAGTTCAAAGCTGGTCTCAGATACTTAGGAGCTGTGTGACTCTGGGCAAGTCATTTAACCCTATTTACCTCAGTTCATCATCTGTAAAATGAGCAAGAGAAGGAAATGGCAAACCATTCCAGTATCTTTGCCAAGAAAACTCCAAATGGGGTCACAAGGAGTCAGACATGACTGGACACTAACAAATTATGGAAAGCAATTTGGAATTATGCAAGAAAAATTACATAATTGTTCATAACCTTTCACCCAGCAGTCCCATTGGTTTTGTGCCCCAAAGGGATTGACATAAAGGAAAACAAAACAAAACAAAGAATAGATAAAGTTGTACTATTTGTCATGGTGGAAAATCTGGAAAGAAAATGGGTGTGCCATGATTGGAGAATGGCTCAACAAATTGTGGTACATAAATTTAATGGGATATTGCAACACCATGAGGAACAATAAATGCGAAGAATTCAAAGAAATATGGTCAGACTTGCATGAAGTGGTACAGAGCGAGGGAAAAAAACAGAAACCAAAGAATAATAAATAATAGACAATTACTACAACTTGGCAAATTTAGCATTAACATTACATTAAGCAGCAACAAACCTCAAATCAAAAACACTGTACAATGTTGATGCTCATTTATAAAGCATACACTCATTGTTTCTTTTAGCAAGAGGAAAATTACTGCCTGTGTGAAGTTGCAAAATCATTCAATCAATCTTCACACGTTAGGTACTACATGCCAAAGACTATGCTAGGAGCTGGGGACATAAGGACAAAAATGAAACAGTCCCTACCCTTAAGAAGCTTGCATTCTAATAGAGGAAACCTGTATGTATATGAGTACATAAATATTAAGAGACTAACAAATACCAAGTAATTAAATACAAGGCACTTTGGGAGAGCAGACAAAAAGAGGAGTTCTGTTGGCCCATGAAAAATGCACAGGATGTTTTCCTGTACATTTTTCATGGGCCGCCAAAAATCCTTTGGCATACCACAAGCAGACCTCAGGCTATAAGTGGCCTGTGGGCTACAGGTTGTGCAGGCCTGGCATAGAGGATAGAGAACTTAGAGGAGTTAGGAAGATGTGCATTTAAGAACTGACTCTGACATATGGAATATATGACCCTAGAAAAGTGACTTAACCTCTCAGTGTTCCCAGGCATCTTTCTACCATTATGTGTTAAAGATGCCAATCAGCAATGATAGGGAGCATTCTCTATGCCAATGAAATCACAAATCTCATTTTTTTAAAAAAGCTGCAAGCTTTTCTAGCTGTTTTATTTAAGCATTTCCAGGGTTTGTATGTTGGGATTTCAACTGAGAGTGTGCTAGGTTGGCAAAGAACTGGAAAGTGAGGGGATGCTCGTCAAACGGGGAATGGCTGAACATGTTGTAGTATATGAACGTAACAGAATACTGTTGTGCTTTAAGAAATAATGAGCAGGCAGACTTCAGAAAAACCTGAAAAGACTTACATGAACTGATGCAAAGTGAAATGAGCAGAACCAGGAGAACATTGTACACAGTAACAGCAACATTGTGTGATGATCAGCTACAATTGATTTAGTTCTTCTCAGCAATGCAATGATCCATGACAATTACAAAAGACTCTTGAGGAAAAATGCTCTTCACATTTAGAGAAAGAACTGGTGGAGTCTGAATGCAGATTGAAGAATACTATTTTTACTCTATTTTTTTCATGTTTTTTTCCTTTTGTTCTGTTTCTTCTTTCACAACATGACTAATACGGAAATATGTTTTACATGATTGCACATATATAAACTATAGCAAATTGCTTACCATCTTAGGGAGGGGGAGGGGAGGAAGAAAATTTGGAACTCAAATTTTTATTTAAAGAATGAATGTTTTAAAAAAAGAGTATGCTGGGGGGGTTTGCATGATGTGTTGAGACAAAATTTGTCAGTTATTTTTATACTAATCTTAGAAGGGACCTTAAAAATTGTCTAATTTAATTCCTTCATTTTGCAGCTGGAGAAACTGAGACCCTAGTAGAGCAATTGACTTGCCTAGGGTCACATATCCAAATAAGTAGCAGAACCAGGTCTAGAAGCAGGGTCTCCTGACTCCCAGTCTAGTGTTCTTACTAATAATAACTTGCATGTTAATATAATACTTTAAATTTTGCAAAGCACTGAAAATATTATCTCATTTGATCCTCATAAGAACCCTGGGTTCAGTATTGTCTGACTCTTCATAACCCCATTTGGGGGGCAAAGATACTGGAGTGGTTTTCCATTTCCTGCTCCAGCTCATTTTACAGATGAGGAAACTGAGGCAAACAGGATTAAGTGATTTGACCAGGGGCACACAGCTAGTAAGTACCTGAGGCCAGATTTGAACTCAGGAAGGTGAGTCTTCCTGACTCTGGGCCCAACATTGTACTGTGCCACCTAGCTGCCCTTTGCTTTACTGTGTACCATTTCCTTCAACCATATTCTCCTTTTCCAGGGATCTATTTCTGTATTTCTGATCATCCAGGCCTCTTCTTAGCTCCAATATTTTGTCATCCCTTGCTTCTACACACACACACCCAGCAGTCTCACACAAACATCTCCCCCATATTTAAACTTACAGTTTTGTACTTTGGATCCTCAGGGTCAGACCCCAAGCTTTCTAAGATGATAGTTAGCTTATCTGACATAGCTCCTCCAGGCTATAGCCCTCTCCCATATGGACCCATAGAAAATCCAACACAGATCAAGGTATTCTCTGAGTCAGCCCCCATTCAAAACTATAACTCATAAACCTTCACTAATGTATGATTTACTTAAGCCCATCAACCAGTGGAGACCTTAATTCAGGGGTGTTGTGAGGCTCAAATGAGTAATAAAGTCTTATATAAGTGGCAGTTATTATTATCATTAGCCTAGAGTCACAAGGCCTTTAGTCTGGTGATGACTTCATTCCCTGAGCCTCCCTCACACCTGTGGAACTCAATGTTCAAGTGAAAAAGGAGTGTGCTAGTAAATGTTTAACAACAGGGCTCTCTAAGAAAAAAATAGGCAGACATTTTAAAATTTCATCTGCATTATTAATACTTTCTTAAGTCTAGTCCAGGGGTGGTGAACCTGTGGCCTCGAAGTCACAAGTGTGGATCGCACTTGAGGACCTAGAGAGCCACATGTGACCTCAAGGCTGCAGGTTCTCCACTTCTGGCTCTAGTCTAACACCTAGGCCCATGCCTCCAGCAGGTGGTCCACCACACTCAGCACTTCAGAGTGCCAAAATAATTGGGAAATATTTAACAAAATGAACAAAAATAAAATAAAACATAAATAATATTGCATTTTAAAACTAACTCAATATGCAGCCCACATGGATCTTCCCATATGGATTAGTAGCCCCCGGTTTCTATTTGAGTTTGGCATCCCTGGACTAGACAATCAACAAAACAATAAATCAAGCCCTGACTTGCAACTGTGGCTGATTTCTGATGTGTATATGCTCTCAATGAAAATTCAATCCTCATCAAGCAGGTTAGGGCTGCCTCCAGCACACTGCCTTAGTTCAAAGCAAAAGATATTTAATCAAACAGCATAGCAAACAGGGTGGCAAGAAGAGATTATCCCATACACAAATGGTTTAAACTCCGCCACAGGTTACCACACTACCAGTGGTGGAAAGAATATATACAAGGAACATATAGCAGGGAGCATACATTGAAGGAATATGTCAGGCGCACATGTGGCTAGGGCAATAACCTGAGCAATTCTCACCTCTTATGCTGATGTCTATTGGTGACATCATCTGCCACTATCTGCTGGGCTTCAGTTCTTTAGTCTCTTCAAAGCAAGTGGCTATTCTCTGCTTCCACCTGCCAGGGGCGTAGTAACTGCTAAGCCTCTCCCTGGCTCTTTAGTTTATAGCCACCACACCCAGCCTGGCACTAACAAAAGCTGACATATTTTCTCAGACTTAAATTAAGTCTATTCTTTTGATCACTTTACTCCTGATATCGATGTATAGTCCATAACTCCAGACAACTATGAGGCTTGGAATTAGGAAACTCCTTTTTGACACTTGCTAACTCCCCAATTGTCAATCTATATCCTTAAAATTTATTTCAGGGACTCCATTTAAAAAAAAAATCCACAGAAGTAATTTGAGCATTAAGGCAACAAGGAATTTCTTATTTCTCAAAATGCCTCCCAGATTGGAATGAGAACAAACCTAAGGGTAAAAACAAAAAGTTAGGTGAAACAATCAGGACTGTTGGCCTCCACCCATGGTCAATATTCTTGCCTTTATTAAAAATAACTTCCAAGGGGCAGCTAGGTGGTACAGTGGATAGAGCACTAGTCCTGGAGTCAGGAGGACCTAAGTTCAAATCCAGCCTTAGACACATAACACTCACTAGTTGTGTGACTCTGGGCAAGTCACGTAACCCCAGTTGCCTCACAAAAAAAAAAAAAAAAAAGAAAAAGAAAAAAAAGAAATAACTTCCAGGACATAATCCTTAATTTTTGTACTAAATTGTGATCAGCACTAACGTTGTAGTCTCTCTACACTGATTAGCCTTAATGCGTTCATGGAGAGGGTTAGAGACCACTCCTGGACAATATGTGCATTCTAGTAGTGTCCTAGAGACAATGGGGCAGCTAGGTGGTACAGTAGATAGAACACTGGACTTGGAATCAAAAAGACTTACCTTCATGAATTTAAATCTAGCCTCAGACAAGTGTTAGCTGTGTGACCTTGGTCAGGTCACTTAACCTTGTTTGCCTCAGTTCTTCATCTGTAAAATGAGCTGGAGAAGAAAATGGCAAACCACTCCAGTATCTTTGCCAAGAAAATCCCAAATAGGGTCATGAAGAGTTGGACGTGATTAAACAACTCGACAACAACAATAACAACCTGGAGACAATGCCCCTGTTTTGGTTTTCCAGGTCAAAGAAGTGATTATGTTGTGGGGAATTTAAGGACATCTATGAGGAGAAGATGTTACCCAGGTAGACAGGGTAGCTGACCTTGAGTGGAATCAGGACCATGAAGGATAGGAGGGGTCATCAAACCTAGGATCCCTAGAAGGAACACAGGCAGATTGATTTGATTTTTTTCCAACTGGGCATTAGCCTGATGGTCTTCCCAAGGTCTTATCCTGTCCCTGCTGACAGTAGGAAAGTACTGCGGGCTACCTAGAGACCTCTGCCTTGGAATGTTGTACTTTCTCAGTTTTCTATCCCAAAGAGATACCAATTGACTCAAGGTCTGAAGGGGCCTGCCTCCCTCCTACCACAAAACCCCACATCATATGGATGTTCCCGAGGTTCTAGTTTCTTCAAGGTGTTCCCTCTGTTCTGGGGAACCAGAAGCAGCTTGCGGATGTCCTGCATTCCCAGCACCACCCTCTGCACCCATGTGCCCCCCCCAGGATATGAGCTGGATCACGTCTCATTAGCTGCTGGCAATTGCTTGCCTGCTATTTTCCAGGCTACGCCATCAGCAGGATTTATTTAGCTGTTTCTGTGGCATGCAGGCAGCTGTGACGGTGGCAGCCGCGGCCATCGCCAGTTCCCTTCTGAGAAAGGCTGTTGAATGAGTCACTTCCACCTACACCAACACATGCCACAACAAAACCCCTGTCCTGTGGCTACTTCTCAAATGCCAGTAGGAAATAATTTCAAATGCTTCGCCCTGACTTTCAGCCCAGGGTCTTTGAATCCTCGCCACATGCACCTCCACATTGCACAGAAAAGCCTGAGAGGGGAAGCTGACCAAGCTTCAGCTTTGGATTTCAAAGGTCTGGCAACAGCATGGGTTAAGTGACTTGTGAAACAGGGAGGCTTTTCATCACAGCCCTGGGACTTCCTTCCCTCCCATTCCCCCAACCCATCACCACCTCGATTGGCACATGCTGCACAGAGAAACTCACCCACAGAAACTCACCCACTCCTGCATTTCTAGTTTCTTCGAGCTGTGGGTATGAAGAATTTTTCCTGTCTTCCTGTTGCTTAGCTACTCACTGCCTGTTGCCTGCTCTTCCTCTAAAAAGTGACTGTTTTAGCTACCAGGTTCTGCCCAGGGCCATTAATCTCTCCCCTCACTACAGA
This sequence comes from Vombatus ursinus, assembly GCF_900497805.2. Taxonomy (NCBI): domain Eukaryota; kingdom Metazoa; phylum Chordata; class Mammalia; order Diprotodontia; family Vombatidae; genus Vombatus; species Vombatus ursinus. The sequence continues at coordinate 1,616,254 of NW_020954723.1, read as the reverse complement.
AAAAGGTTGAGTCTTCTGTGGATTGCAAGCTTGGCCATTTAGGGAGCCTGATCTTTTGCCAGTGAGTCTGGGACCCTGGCCCCTGGGCTTACTTACACCACTGATGAGTAAAGGAACACCTCACTCAATACCTGGGGCTATATTTTAGGGTAGGTTTCAAGAAGCAACTTGGCACTCCATCTGGCTTTAGGAACTGGTCTATTTCCCTCATCCAATCAGTCTCATTTGGGCATTGCTCCAATATCTCATTTTCCCATCATTATGAGGGTTTTTTCATTTCATTTCATTTTTCAATTAACAGGCTTTTATTTTCTCTCCCTCCCATCCCCCACTTAAAAGAAAAGAAAAACAAAACGATTGTAAAAAATAGTAATAGTTAGGCGAAACAAATTTCCACAGCATCCATATCTAAAATATATTTATTCCATCCTGCACTTTGAATACATCACCTCTTTGTAAGGGTCAGATTTCAAACAATATAGATTTCCAAGATTCACATTCCATTTTACTGCCCTGGATTTAGGAAGATTCTGTGGTGCTGTAGAAAGAGGCCTGGATTTAGAGAAAGAATTTGGATTGTATCTGAACTCCACCACTTTCTACCTTATAACCTATGTAATGTTGGGCAAGTGTCTGAGCTTTATTTATAAAATGAAGTTGGGGGGCAGCTAGGTGGCACAGTGGATAGAGCACTGGCCCTGGAGTCAGGAGGACCTGAGTTCAAATCCGGTCTCAAACCAGATGCTTAACACTTACTAGTTGTGTGACCCTGGGCAAGTCACTTAAACCCAATTGCCTTGCAGCAAAAAAAAAAAAAAAAAAAAAAAAAAAAGTTGGACTAGGTAGTTGTAGGAGAAATGGTAACAATAATAATTGCCATTTATATAATAGGTTTGCAAAATATTTTATAAATATCATCTCATTTGATCCTCACAACAACCCTGAGAGGTAGATGCTATTGTTATCCCCATTTGCAGAACAAACATTCAGGGTCATATAGCTGGTAAGTGTCTGAAGCTGGATTTGAACTCAGATCTTCCTGATTCCATGTCTATTTTTTTTTATTATTATTTTTGGGCAGTTGGGGTTAAGTGACTTGCCCAGGGTCACACAGCTAGTAAGTGTCAAGCATTTGGTCTGAGGTCGGATTTGAACTCAGGTCCTCCTGATTTCAGGGCCAGTGCTCTATCCACTGCGCCACCTAGCTACCCCATAATTTCTGCTTTTTTGTCATAGTTTGGTGCTTCTGGGTCTCTCTTTCCTTTCACTCATGAAGAGTCAGCCATGGTTGAAATGATTCAACAACAACACAGTATTATTAACAGATTATCCCTCCCCAAGAGTAATGACATTTGAACAGAGATAATCCAGGCATATTATAGTGAAATGATCACTGGACAGGGAACCTTTCTTAGCTTCCTTTTTCTCACCTGTAAAATGGAGATAACAATATTGGTCCTGCTACTTCAAACCACTTCTGGACTTCCTGGACATCTCCATAGCATGCCTCTTGAACTCCTGCTATCTCCTCCCTGCTACACCTCCATCTCCCCCTAACTGGAACCTTGAACTCACCTTTGGAACCTGGAGCTCTGATATGGGCTGTTACTCAGAGCCATGCCTCCATCCTCCTTCTTGGACATCTCCCCACCATGGTGCCATATCTATCTCCCCTTTCCAGTTTCCATTAGAATGTAAACTCTTAGAGGGCAGGGGCTGTCTTACTTGCTTTTATTTCTATTCCCAGGGTTTAGCATGGTACCTAGCACCCAGTAAGTGCTTAATAAATGTTCTATCTATCTATCTATCTATCTATCTATCTATCTATCTATCTATCTATCTACCTATCTATCTATCTGTAATGATGATATAATGAGATAATGTGCATGAATTACTTTAAAAATTATAAAGTACTGCATAAACATATGATATTGTTATTAATTGTAGAGGCAGTAATTATGTTGGATTCTGAAAGGGTTGCCCAATGTCTTCATCCAGAGCCTTGGTTTTCATCTTATTAGGGAGATAAGAATTACAACACACATCTCTGAACCTCAGTTTCCACGTCTTGTAAAATAAAGATAATAATATTCTCCTGCTTGCTTCCAAGGAGTGAGGTGAGATCACACGTGATTATACGTGAAAGGATTTTATTACTTTCCAAAGGTTTATTAAGATTTTAAAGCCTGTTACAAACATGAGGTATGACCATTCAAATAGCAAGCAATGGGATCTCCTATCACCCAGTTCATTGTTTGCTCTGCTCATGCTTTCAGCTCATCTCTTGGGGGAAGGAGGGGCAGGGTTGTGGGTTAGGGTATGCTGAGTAGGTGGTATCAGTCAAGTTCACATCTGCATTCTACACCTCTCACCTGCCCCCACCACTCCTGAGTTCTGCTTACTTTGGCTTCCTGGAGGATGTAGGATTGGAGGGAGAAAGAGAGATCCAGTTTAGCAGTATCTGAGATTAAGAAAGCTGGATGATGGCTGTGCCCACACATCCCTTTGTGTGCCTGAACAGCACTTATTGTTTTCATTTTAGCTTGAATGTGAGGGAAATTACTAATCTAGCTTAATAAACCTTTGGAAAATCATCCTATCTCACCCACATTACTTTTTTTTTTCAATGAGAACACTAAGAATAAAGAGACAAATGGCCAAATATCCTTTGAGATGTGAAATCTATCTGTGGTCCCTTCCAACTCTAAATCTACGATCCTAAGGCCCTCATTCTCAGATGTTTCCTTATCCTACCTTCTTTACTTCTTCCTGACTTATCCAACCAAAAGTCAGATAAAACCCATGGGATAGCTGGAGGCCTGTCAGTGATGCACTACCCTCTCCTATCCTTCCCATCCTCCCTAGTATCTTTACTGTCTCCTCCCCAAGAAGGCACCTCAGAGGGCATTGGATCCAATCTCTACCTTAATAGAAATCTTATCTCCCATCTTTCACAGGTAACAGTCATCTACCTTCTCCTTGAAAAACTCTAGTTTTGGGGAACCCACTAACTCCCTGTGTGGCCCATTCCATTGTTATGGACTCAGATAAAGGCATAGAGCTGCTTTATTGAAGGCAGTGGTGAGATAAAGCTTGTGTATTCATATAGACACTACAGAGCATCACATGAATCTAGGGCCTAGTATCAGATAAAGACACAGAAAGAGAAACAAAAAGAAAAAAAAAGAAAAAAGAGAAACAGAGCCCTGATGCAAGAGAAGAAAGGGATCTGGATCCTGCACAAGAGAAGGAAAAGAAGCCAAAGATGTCCAGGTTTACTCACATAGAGAAGTCTACAGGTTGTAACATCTACATGGTCCCAAAGGGGTTGGCATAGAAGGAAACCTGCTTTGAAGAACAACCCAGATGTATCCTTTTGCTGGTGGGGCACACAAGTTTCTTGATGCCTTTTACGAAGAGAAAGAGTGGTTTTTTTCTTCTCTTTTCTGTTATGTTTTATTGACTCTATTGAAAACAATATCCTAACCACTACCCCCATGGGAGTTAGGCTAATTTTTCCTTAGAAGGTATTGAGACCATTCCTTCTCAATTAGTTGACTCATGGGATTAATGGTTCAGATTGTTAATGTCATTTCTGCATCACCTGAATACAAAACAGCTGCAAGGAAGATAAGGAATATTCTGGGATTTGGCTGGTAGATCAGATGGGTAATTTACCCCAAGTATCTTTGCTCAGCTGAATCAACTTGAAGTATCTTCAATTGTTGAATATACTTCTTCTGGTATGATAAAGTAAATCTCTTTTTGTTAATTATTGAATGACCTGCAAGTATTCCATTTCATTCCAATATCAAATCTAAAATACCAGGAGACTGGACTGATCCAGCCCAGAATAGTTTGTGTGTGTGTGTGTGTGTGTGTGTGTGTGTGTGTGTGTGTGTGTGTGTGTGTGTGTGTATGTGTGTGTAGAGGGAGTGTGTGTATGGTTTTTTTGTTTTATTTTGTTTTTTACACTACAGTCATCCAGCCCCATAAAACTCTCCTTTGTCACAAAGAAAAAAATAGTTAAGCAAATCAAACTGACATAGTAAATTCAATTGACAACATTCAGTACCTATAATCTCCCATTTCTCTACCAAGAAAGAGGTATTTTCATTATCAGTCTTTGGGAGCCAAGACTGGTTATTGTCTTTAATAGGGGTCTAGCCACCTTTTACTATTGTTTTCATTTACATTTTTGTAATCACATGTCTCATTCTCCTGGTTCTGATCTCCATGCTCTGCATCAGCTTATACAGTCTTCCCATGGTGCTCAGAATACCTCACACTCCTCACTTCTTGCAGCACAATAATATTACATTACATTCAAACTCAAAAATTTGTTCAACTATTCCCTAATTGCTGAGAAATCACTCTGCTTAAGTTTTTTGCTTCCACAAAAGTGCTGATTTGAATATCTTGGTATATGTGGGACCATTTTATTGGTCTTTTATTTCCTTGGTCATGAGATTGCTTGATCAAAGAGCAGAAGCAATTTAATGATTTTTCTCATAAATTTCCAAAATATTTTCCAGAACTTTTATACCAGATCATGCCTCCCAGGAGTATATTAAGATACTTCTCTGGGAGGAGAATTTTCTTGATTGTTAAAGGACTGAGCTACAAGTCCTTTCAAAGAGCACTCTAAAAATGTTTGGTGCATGAAACTGAGTCAATTCTGCTCTTTTTGTTGGGTTAAATCAAACCATGTTCAACTGACTGTTTACAGGGGAACAGAGAGTCCTCTTATGAGAGACACAAAACAAATTCAGATATTCCCAGAGGAAGCCCTGGGTAGAAGTACCACAAAACATAGAGATTATTATTGAGAGAAGGTACTAAAGTAAAACAGGTCTATTGTGTCAAGGAATAGGGCCAAGTGATACTTGGGATAAACATCAATACTTGTGACCAAGTCCCTGCACAAGAATGGTATAATGGGGGGCAGCTAGGAGGTGCAGTGGATAGAGCACCGGTTTTGGAGTCAGGAGGACCTGAGTTCAAATCCAGCCTTAGACACTTGACACTTGCTAGTTGTGTGAACCTAGGCAAGTCACCTAACTCCATTGCCTAGCAAAAAAGACCAAAAAAAAAAAAAAAAGAATGGTATAATGGAAATGGTGCTGGGTTTGGGAGCTTCCAGGACTGCTTATCTGCTAGTATTTGACTTGCCTGATATTCTACCACAGAATCTAGGTCCTTTTTACTGATGTTGTCTTGTTATGGCTTTTTATAGGGTTTTTTGGTTTATTTTTTTTGAGGGAGTAGCTCAGGAATCAGAAGGCCTAGCTTCTATTTGGGGCTCCGTCAACTGGATTCACTGTGTGATATTGGGCTAGTTACCTCAATTTTTTTCACCCTCTGTCCTTTACATTTTAGCAAGCACTCTCCTTTCCAGCCCTGTGAAGTAGGTAAAATAAGTTATCCTCATTTCATAGGTGAAACTTAAGCCCAAAACTGAACTGACTTGCATTCAATAAAATTTTCCTTGCAACAAAAAATTAAAAAAGAGAAAAAAGACAATCAACTAAACTAGGCAATGTACCAATCTAAGTATGACAGCATATGTAATGATACACACCCATAGTCCCCCACCTCTGCAAAGATGAACTTTTTTTTCCATTTCTATCCATCTACAACCATCCTAGGGATGCAACCATTTGCTCTTCCTCTGATAACTTTTTTTTCATGAGCTATCAAAACTTCCAAAGGAATAGAGTTGTGAGCACTTTTAATGTCAGCCTCCGCTTATATTCCTGGAAATGTTAACTTTTTCAAAAATCATTTTTTTTCCTCAAGAGCCAAGAGAACCACACAGAACTTCCTCATTCTGGTTCAGCCAGGGCTATGGCCTCTGTCTTAGATGTCAAAGCCAGTCACTCTATAGAGCATGGAAAATGTGGAGAAGTTCTTTAATCACTTCTTGGATAGAATACATACTGGTAATACTGCTCCCCTCAGCAACGCTGTCAGGTGCTTGATCAAGGCTTCCTCTCCTGTTCTTTGCCATCTATTTACCTTTGTATATGGAATGTTAGAGCTAGAAGGACCCTCAGAGGTCATCTAGAGCAAGCCAAAACACTATACATTCGTGACACTGAGGCCCAATGAGGCAAAGAGACATATTAAAGGTCACACAGTCAATGAAATCCTAGGACAGGCTCTAGGGTTGTGTATGTGTGTTTGTGTGTGTGTGTGTGTGTGTGGGTGTTTCTGTATTGCAAGCTCCAATGAGTAAATAGTGAACATGGAAACCCAAAAAGTTGCCCATCTCAACAGCGTGTGGGCCCACAAGCCTAGGGTGTCGGGGAGTGGTGGTTGGCTTTTAACGCCTGACACAAAACAAGGAATGATGTTGTGTAGGCCTCAATTTATCTTTCCAGCCTCATTAAACATTACTCTCCATCTTGCACTGTGCAATACAGACAAACTGGTCTTCTCTCTGTTCTTCCCTTACAACCCTCCATCTCCTGACACTGTGCCTTTGTACTGGCTGCTGCCCAGGCTGCCACCCATGCCTGGAATGCTCTTTCCATATTTCTGCTTTCTAAAATCCCTCTCTTCCTTTTAAGATGCAGCTTAGGCACCGTCTTCTGCATGAAGTCTTTCCTGACCCTCCCCAGCCGCTTGTGCCCTCCCTCCCAAACTCCCTTGAACCAAACTACTTTGTATATACTTATATTTGTTCACTTTATATTTCTTCTGTATATATTTTTGTATCTTCTTATCTCCCCCATTAGAATATAAGTTCCTTGTGAGTGGGGATTATTTCACTCCTTGTTCTTATATCTCCAGTGTCTGGCCCATTGTAAGCCCTTAAAAAATGTTGATTGATTGAGCGTGTGAATGATGACATCTTGAATCCATTTCTATGCTGAGTTGTCTGAGCCCACCTATGCCAACACCAACTATTCACCAAAATGGTAGAATGCCAACTCTTAGGATGCCTAATAGGCAAGGCAAGATGTAATTATTAAACGCATATTATGTACTTACAGGCGCAGGTAGGTGGTACAGTGGATAGAGCACTGGGCCTGGAGTAGGAGGGTCTGGGTTCAAATTTGGTCTCAGATACTATCTATGTGACCCTGGGCAAGTCACTTAACCCCTATTTGCCTCAATTCCTCATCCATAACATGGGAACACACTGGAGAAGGAAATGGCAAAACCACTTCAGTACCTTTGCCAAGAAAACACCATGGACAGAGTCCATGGGGCCACATAAAGTTGGACATGATTGAACAGTTGAACAACATGCTTACACTTACACTTATAAGTGCTGGGGATACGCATACAAGTAAAAAGAAAGACTCTTCCTGCCTTTACATTCTTTTGGGGGAAGACAACACATGAAAAAGGGGAGAGGGGGGAAAAGTGTGCTGGAGCCAGCTTACTGGCTGCTCAAGAGCCCATTGTTAAATTTTCACTGTGAGCATCTACACTTCAGAAATTATTAAATGCTACAAATCAGGGCTTGACTTGTTATTTTGTGGACTGTCTAGACTTAAGAAAGTGATGGAGAAAACGGTAATAACACAGATTAAACTTAAAAACATGCCGTATATATATAAATATATATACACACACACACACACATATATATATATTTTCCTCTTTGGAGAGCCAGCTGTTAAGCATTTACCAGAGCATGGAAGAAGATAGGGTTGTACCTGAGCAGGGACAAAATCCAGAAAGTCAGAAGAGGAATGAAGTCTGATTGGTTTGAACCTCTCCCCAAAATGGAAACCCCTTGGAGGTACTCACCACGGCAAAAGGGGGTCAGCATGCCGGAGGGATGTTCCACAGTAGAAGAGGGTCACGGGGACTCATGGATATTCTGGGGTGAGGAGGCCTCAAGGACTAAGGGAATATTCCAGAATAAGATGACTGCCAAGGAATGGAGGCAAGGTCTGAAAAGTCAGAAGCAGAGCCAAAAAGAGAATGGTTGGAATGGAGCCATCCAAGGCATAGGCCATACTGAAATAGGAGACCTCTGTCTCTGAGAAAGAACTCTAGCAGTCCCCCAGCTTTGTGGAATAGTATGGCCACTTCATTCTCAATTTCTCTGCCTTGATGGCACCCCTCACCCACCCACTGAAGCACTTCCTGGCTTTTCAAGAGACATCTGAGGCAAAGAATGCATTTAACTACTCGAAGAACTGATTTTTCTCAGTCCTGATCTTGAAATCTCCAAAACCATTGAAATTGCTTATTATGGGGGCAGCAGGTGGCGCAATGAATAGAGCACTGGCCCTGAAGTCAGGAGGACCTGAGTTCAAATCCGGCCTCAGACACATAACACTTACTAGCTGTGTGACCCTGGGCAAGTCACTTAACCCCCTTGCCTCACCAACAAAAAAAAAAAAAAGAAATTGCTTATTATGGAAAACAATACATTCAACTTCGCCATGTGAGTAGTCTATTCACAGGCCAAAATGTCTCTTTTATGCCCTGATCCTGCATGGACTTCTCCCACAAGGTGACCAATGGAGAAAATAATTATACCACCTTAGGGAGAAGAAACTGATCAATGTCAAATCCCTGTTCGAGGTTCATAGGACCATAGCTTTAGAGCTGAAAAGGACTTTATAGTCCTCTCATTTTGCAGATGAGGAAACTGAGGCACAAAAAAGTTAAGTGACTTTCCCAAGGTCACACAGGTAGTAAACATTCCAGACAAGAAGGTACCATCTTGAGGGGCTATTGTCCTTACACAGTAAGATCTAAAGCAGCTTTGAATTATTGAATGATAATGCAGATTCCCCTGAGCCCTATCCTTTAGTAGCATCAACTTTGTCATTACCTACATTCCTAGACATAGTCACTTGGTAGAAAATGTGCTGTGACCAGGTGAGTTGTAAGGCTCAAATGAAGTAATGTATGTAAAATACTTGGCAAACCTTAAAACTCTATATAAATGCCAATTGGTATTATTATTGTTGACCTACAGTCAACATGCTTCCAGTCTGGCATAATTTAGCACATACCTGGTATATAATAGGTACTTAACAAATATTTACTGACTGACTTTATTTCCAGAGTCTTCTACTGCACTCCTGCTGAGCAAAAGCAATATTTGTAGAGTAATTCAGGGGTGTACTGGTAAATGTTTAACAGCCAAGCTCTCTAAAAGAAAAAAGTGTGCACACACTTTTAAGTTATTATTAATACTTTCTTATTAGTCTGTATAAGTCTTCTTAATACTCAGTATTATTAATACTCTTAAGTCTAGACAATCAACAAGACAATAAATCAAGCTCTAATTTATCGCTATTGGGATTTTTGCATTATAAATACACCAAAACTTTAACAACCAGCTCTCATCAGCCATTGGCTCTAACACCCATTTGACTACAGCTGCTAAATTAACAAATATGACTGCCCCACTCCCCTAGATCACACACCCTCACGAACTCCCCTGAAGTCATTAAAATGAAGTCACCAGAAGCAGGCATGGGATGCCTATTGTGAGGCCCAGCTGAGGCATGAAACCCACACCTGAGGGAAGGTCAGTAACTGATGATCAACAGGTCAAGCAGGTGCTCCCTCCCCATGGGGCTCAATGAGCAAGACCATCTCTTCCATGACAATGTGGCAGGCTTTGAGGTCTCTTCAGGACCTAAAATTCAATATTCCATCACTTCTGGTTGTCTTGGCTACGGCATCATTTAAGCTAATATGCTCAATCGGGGAAAAATGTGTGCACAGGCCAAGAGAGGGAACCTGGAAAAATAGAAAGTGAACTTGACATAAAGCCAGAGGATTTTGGATCAGCTCCTGGCTCTGCCATAAACGCACTGTGGGACCTTTGACAATTCCTTTCATTTTTCTGGGCCTCACTTTCCTCATAGGTAAAAATGAGAGATCATAGATTTAGTGATGGAAGGCCATCAAACATAACTCCCTCATTTGACAGATGAAGAAATCGAGGCACAGAGAGTTTAGGCATCTTGCCCAGGGTCACACAGCTAATGTGTCTGAGGCAAGATCTGAACCCAAGTCTTCTTGAGTCCAAGTCCGGTACCCTATCCACTGTACTATACTTCCTCAAAATAAATAACCAACATTTATATAGAGCTTTAAGGTTTAAAACAACTTTACATGTATGATTTCATTTGATCCTCAAAACACCCTCGTGTTATTATTATCATTCTCACTTTTTTGATGAGGAAGGTGAAACAGAGAGGCGTTAAATGACTTGTCCAGGACCACCTAGATAGTAAGTTTTTGAGGCAGGATTCTAATTCAGGTTTCCCTGACTCCAAATCTAGCACTCTGTCCACTACTCCTACCAGCTTCCTGGTGATGTATTCCTTATTGTTGTCGATGCTCAGTCATTTCAGTCATGTCCAACTGCTTGTGACCCCATTTGGGGTTTTCTTGGCAAACATAGTGGAGTGGTTTATCATGTCCTTTTCCAGCTCATTTTACAGATGAGGAAACTGAGGCAAACAGGGTTAAGTGACTTGCCCAAGGTCACACAGCTGGTAAGCGTCTGGTGCCAGATTTGAACTCGGGAAGCTGAGCCTCCCCGACTCCAGGCCCAGCACTCAATCCACTGTGCCACCTACTGCCGGTGTAGTCAGAGATAACCTCTAAAGTACCTTCCAGATCTTACTTGGTCAAAGTGTGCTGGATTTGAGGTCAGAGGATCTGAGTTCAAATCTGTGCTCTGCTGTATCCTATCCTTATTACATTGGGTAAGTACCTTATCCTCTCTCTGCCTCAGTTTCTTGATGTGTAAAATTAAAGAGTTGTTCTAGATGACCTCTAAGATTATTTACCATTATGAAGCTTACGACCTATGATGCAATGTCCCCTACCCTGGAACCCTTGCCAAGCACCTCCCACCCCACTGGGGTTACATAAGCACTAGAATTCATCACAGAGCTGTCACTATCCCAGGAAGATGACAGCACCTTGCTTGCTTGGTCAGACTGGGACCAAGATGACTTATTTCTTCCCATGTGCTGATTAAGGCTACTCATCTGTTTTTGAAAGAAATACTTTAGCTCTTCAGCTTTCTCCCTCCCGTTAAAGCCTCTAGTTAGTTCATCTCACATTTCTGGACTGCTCCAGTCCCAGATCTTTAGGTAAAGAGTCACCTTCCAACAGTATATTGACCCCCATTTGATGAGCATGCAGATCTTATGAATTGTACTCACTGTGCTCTGCACTCTGGAATTTTATCTCTGGTCTGACTGTCAGGATGGCTGGCCTGCCCAACTACCCCAGCAGAATTCTCTGCTCACAATTCAACCCACTCATCCCTCCCCAGAACATTTCCTTCTATACCTGGGGTTCTTAATGTGGGGTTAAGATAGATTTGAGGGGCAATCTGTGAACTTGGATGGAGAAAATACGTCCTTATTTTCACTAACTTTTAACTGAAATTTAGCATTCCCTTCAATTATTTAAAAACATTCTGTGAAGGGATCCTAGGCTTCACCAGGTTGGCCAAAGGGATCCATGACACACACCAAAAGGCTAAGAATTCGTTTTCCTGGCTGATTAGAGTTGCCTCCTGAGGTTCTTCCTGGCATTCATCCAGCTCCATAGTTCCCTTAGGTAATAACTACCAGGAAGCCATCCAGGTAGACTTGTAGCATACCTTATGAACATACAACCCCAGGGAATCTTTGAGCTCAGGAGACTGGCTCTAGTTATCCTTCTGTAAACTCTGTCCCCCAAAATCTTCCCAGATGCTGATGGAAAGAGTAGAAAGTCCCTCCCCTATTACTCAAGAACCAATACCATGAGGTCTCATGTATTTATACCTTGAGAGATGAGTCTCTCTCTGTAGCAAACTGGGATGAGGTTGTATGGGTAAGTAGAGCCTGTGTAAATGAAGGGTGCAGGTGAGCTGTGTATCTCGGTAGGTCCTTGGGGAACTCTCAGATAGTGACCAGAACTAGAAAACTAAGCCAATTTGCCTCAGCATTTCCCCACAGATGCAGCACCAAGATCTCAGGCTACAATTGCAGCAGAGAGTAACCCCCAACCTCAATAGCTTTAGTTTCCAAAATTGCCCAGCCTTTACCCCAAATGGGGCTTTTCCCGTATATAGGCTTCTGCTTGCCTCCAATGATTTCTCTAATTAATCTAGGGGGTAATTGTTTCAATTTCTATTTTGTGTCTTTTATGGAGACCCTGGGGCTTTCCCACTTCTCAGATCTTGCTAAAAGGGAATAGTGTCTCTCATGTCCTTAAAGTGGTAAAAACTTCTTAGCAGATCTCATTCTGAGACACCATCATTAACTGTACAAGTCAGGATTGGTAGCTGCCAACTTCTTTCCTCTCGCCTCTCCTCGCCTCTCCTCTCCTTTCCTCTCCTCTCCTCTCCTCTCTCTCTCTCCTTTTCCCCTCCTCTACAGCTGGATGGGCTCTGCTGGATCATCTAGTACCTCCTTATTTTACAGATAAAGAAACTGAGACCTAGAGAGCAATAATTTTCCCAAGGTTATCCCTTGGGAGTTCTAAGGCAGTTCATTTGAATCTAAATCCATTGTTCATCCCACTATAATGACTTGCTTTTCTGAAGCTTAGATGGGAGAAAAATTCTTCCTTTCATCCTCCTATCCTGGGTCTAGCAGAAGTTAGATAATCATATTGTAGTTTACAGGTTCCTGGAATCCAGGTGTTGTTACAAGCTGGTGATTTTATTTTGCAGAAGGACTGAGCAATGTGCCAGATTCAGAGAGCCAGTAGCCCTGGCACTGATGGAGCCCCTTCCCATTTGTTGGCTCCTCTTAGTACAGAAGGAAAGCACCCCAAAATGGAGAGAGCCCTGGCATGGGGGTTGGGAGGGCTACGTTCCAGTTCTGATTCTGTGTCTCCTTGGGTAAATTACTTAACCTCCCTTGACCGCTGGAAATCGAAGGGACTGAAAGACTAAATGATCTCTAAGGTCCCTCCCAGGTCTCAAGTCCTGTTTTAATAGGACCCATAATTAGAAACTAGTTCCTCAGCCTACGGGTGTGTCTGATTGTAAACTGGTTTTTCTTTGTTCTATGTGTACACTTTACCCACTTTATGATGTTACCTCTCTGTTCTTAATATATAATAAGGGAGATGGCAGTTACACACCAAAAAAAAAAACTATTAAAAATGGTTCTATACCCAAAGAAAGTCTGGAACTTTAAAAAGATTTAGTGAACAATAATCCATCTTTGGCTTTAGAAATTAAATCAATATGGGCTGAGATAAAAATGACATCACTATGGGGCTTTAGTATTAAAAAAGGGGCAGCTCAGAGGTTGAACTCTATGTCCATGCCCTTTCCACTCTACCAGATGCCTAGCAAAAAGGGCTCATTTCCCTAGGAAAAGGGAAGTATCACCTGACCTCCTGCACAACCTAGATTCATAATTAAATCAATAGGTGCTCAAAAGAATTTGTCAAATGAGTAGAACGAATTAACCAACATTTCACATATGAAATTAACCATTAATGTACCAGTCACAAGTCAAATGCAGAATCAGTCAGTCTGAACCGAACCAGAGTTAGGATTAGACAAAGTAGGCAGCCTCCCACCCACAGGGTGGGGAGAGGGGCTAGCCAATAAGATGCATAATTTAATTACTTCATACAAATGTTTGTATTTTTATATTCCAATAGATCTGTCATCTAGCAATGCTGCTATGACTTTCAGTACTCAAAACACATATATGCCTGCCCATCCCACATGACTCTTGCCAATGTCCTTCCATGAATAGTCCACTAAAAATGGAGGCCTTCCTTCAGTTTCCTGAATATTGCATGAATACCAACGGAGTGTAATTATCTTTTGCTTATAATGAAAACATGAAACCCATGAAATGTAGAAAAATACCAAATGGCCATCAGTCTTGTGAAATTCCAGTTTCCTTCTGCAGTGACACTGGCAGAATGGCAAAAGAAGGGTTAGGGGCTACTGAGAAACTCACTCCTTTTAAACTCGAATAAACTTAGGCTTGTATTAGTTCTTGCTAGAAAATTCCATTAGGTATTTTGTAAAAACACTCATGTAAAAACTAAATGCCTATGGTAGACAGTAACCCACAGAGGGTGGGGTTCCCATGCTTAGGGGAAATAAGAGTATAATTCTTCTAACCTTACCCAGGGCAAGTCCTGTCCTGGCTCTAAATACATACATCTACTCTGTGCTCAACACTGTACTAGGCCTTATGCAACACAGCTCATTGCGGATAGACAAATGGACCACTAGATGACTAGAGTTTGAGAGAAACACCCTTGCTTTCCCTTCTGGTAGGTTGACTCTTGTGTCCTGGCAAATCTACAGATAAATGAATGAATGAATTTAAAAGCATTTATCCCACTGTGCTAAGTGCTGGAAGTACAAAAAACACCAAAAAAAATTTTTTTTAAGACAGTTCCTGCCCTAAAGGAACTTATATTCTAATAAAGTCAGAAAGACCTGAGTTCAAAGCCAGCTTCAGACACTTACCAGCTCTGTGACTGTTGGCAAGCCACCTAATCTCATCTGCCTCAGTTTCCTTAACTGTACTATAGAGATGATAATAGCATCTACCTCCCAAGGTTATTGTGAAGATCAAATGAGATAATACTTGTAAAACACTTCACACAATGCCTGATACATTAGAAGGTACTTAATAAATGTTTCCCTTCCCTTCCATACTGTGGGAGACAGCACATATAGTAGAATGGTGGCAAGGGAGATGCTATTTTGGTTTGGAAAGTCACAGCGATGGTTACAGGTACCCTAAGGAAGTAATAGATTGAAACCAATGGTAATATTGGTAGCAATGGTAATATTAATTTGATTATGGTTCCAGAGCTAAAAGAGGGAGAGTGAGGGTGGAGAGGGGAGGGAACACATTTGGTGGCAGGCAAGATGAGAGGGTATAAAGTAAAGCATGGCTGGGGCTGGCTGGATATAGCAGGCTATGGGAGGTGCTCACCAATCAGGACAGCTCAGGCCCCAGGATGGGAGTTCCAGAGCTAAAAGTCAGGTGCTGGCTGCCTGGGAAGGGTTGGGAAACAGTGTTTTAGGTTGTCAGCATGATGACACTCATTAGCTAAGCCAATGAATGCGGGTGAGTGGGGAGAAGGTGGCAGTTCTCCCTTGTCATTGAGTCAAATTATAGGGCTGTAACCCTGATGGAACACCATTTGAGTAGCTCTGGTGTTTTCTCCTCCAAGAGTTATTAACATAAAGGCAACCAACACAACCCAACATTTGAAGCACATTCCACGTCCCTCTTCGTTTCCTTCCATCTTGTGCTATTATATGTCACACCAGAGTGGTAAGTTTTCTAGTCCTGCACTTAAACACACTTAAGCCCGTTTTAGATTTTTCTGCCATGCAGAAGGAAATTGCTAAAATTAAGAGGTCACTTGGAGTGGCTCTTCATCAAACCCAGGAATTATTTCTTCTGTTACTATATTTAAAAGGCCCCAGCAGTAAGCCGCATTGGCAAGGGCTCTCATGTTATGTAATAAGTGTCATGTTAAGCTCTGGAAGCCCTGCATGTGATTGGAAAAGAATAAAAACAGTAGTCCCACAATGGTGCTTTTCCTAAAGATGCTTTGTAGCCTCGAGGAAGGAGAATAGGGACGCTCTGGATGAGTATTAAAGAAAAATGGGGACAGAATGGGAATGAACTCTGAATTGCTATGTAAAATCACAGGTGTCTTTTATGCCAGGAAGGGGAAATGTAATCAACAGCCTAATGAAACTGTTCTTGAAAGTCAATGAGAATCAGGAAATGTCTTTCATTGTAATCTGGGATTAGGTTTATTCTGGGTGGCTCCAGAGAGCAAAATGAGAACCAGAGGGGAGGGTGGTAGGAGGAGGGAGGCCCATTTCCAGCTCAGTTCCTAGCAATTAGATCTGCTCAACAATGGAATGACACCCTGCCTTTAAGACATTGACTTTCCAATCACAGGGTGTTGTCCAGCAAAGATCAGACCTAGACCACTTATCTAGGATGTGTAGAAGAGATTTCCAGAGAAGAATGTGTAGAAGATGTGTAGAAGAGATTTAACCAGATGAGACAAAAATTGCCTGTGTCTGTAATGCTCTTCCTTCACAGGCCTGTCAGGTACTGAGTGTAAGTGTCCTTATGGCCTTTTACAGCTAAGGAAATTGAGGTTTAGATTCGATTAAGTGACTTGGCAATGGCTATACTGCTAGTACATGCTGGGGAGAACACTTGAACCCAAGTACCATGACATCCAGTTCAGCTCGCTTTCCAGTATGCCCACAAACTCTGCAGATTTGATAATTATGACTCCACTGATGTCATTTTATGTTTTTATTCATATTGTTTGTTTTTATACCACCTTCATTTCTTTTTTCTTTTTTTTTTAGGCAATTGGGGTTAAGTGACTTGCCCAGGGTCACACAGCTAGTAAGTGTCAAGTGGTTGGTCTGAGGCCGGATTTGAACTCAGGTCCTCCTGACTTCAGGGCCAGTGCTCTATCCACTGAGCCACCTAGCTGACCCAACTACCTTCATTTCTAAAAGTTTCCTTCTCTCTCCTTCTCAATGAACCATCTCTTATAATGAAAAACTAAAAAGGGGAAAATAAAAACCATTCAGCACATATCAACTGAATCTGACTATATGCAATCACAATTCAACATGAAATGAATTGAAAAACACCTAGAGACAGAGTTTCTGAGAAATTAATAATCAATTTATTAATTAGGCTAGGTAATAATTAATAAATTGATGGCCCATATTTTTTCTCAGTAACCAAATATGCCAAGGGAGGCTCTGAAACACCTTAAGTTCAGGGTGTGCCTTTTGACAGATGAAACTGAACCCTGATTGGTGGACATTTAAAGAGGAGGTGGGCTAAAAGTCTTCAGGTCCTCCTTGTTTGATCATGAGACTCAGCAGCCTTCAGCAATCTAGACAGGGGAATCCATCTCCATCCAGACCACTCTGGTTGGTTTTTCTCCTTCATGAGCTGGGTCGCCCCAAACTCTAATGGAGGGGTACAAGGACAGGGGCTCCTTTCCCCTGTGTAAGAACTCGCCCAGTAGATTCTGTTTATACTCTGTCTAAACAGAAGTTAGGTCTCCTAGTTGGGTGAGGTCCCACCCAAGATTAAAGAATATTTTCCTGGAGGGCTAGGAGTAATCTTTCCAATTAGTCATGTCCTTCAGAAACTGACTTTAATAAGATCTGGACCTTAATGAGGAAATTGAGGAGAAAAACCAGGATCCCAATTTAATAACTGTTTATTAATATAATAGTAAAATAATAATTTCTCTTACCCACCTCTGCAAAGAAGGGAGGTAAGTACATTTTCTCATATCTTCTCCTAGGACATATTTAGTGATTATGATTACAGAGCATTCAGTTCCATTTTAAAAAGTATTTCTATTTGCATCATTGTAATCATGTACATTGTTTCTCTGATTCTACTTAGTTGTCTCTGAATCAGTCGATATATCTTCCCATAATTCTTGGAATTCTTCATTATTCCTGTTTCTTGTGGCACAGCAATGAAATGGGAAAATATTTTCTAAGCACTGTACCATTGGGAATACAACTAGAAAAGAGAGGCAGTCCTTGCTCTCGGAAAGCTTATGTTCTAATTAGGAGAGACAATTTGTAGAGCATCAACTTCAGCCCTGTTGGAAAGGCCTGGTGGTCCCTAAGATACAGCAGTTGGGACAATGCATGTACCCCATGACATTTTTGTACTGGGAGGGCATTTACTTTATCTCCAGATATCTGGTACAGTTCCATGGCAAAGAGACCAAATCTCCCACATGGTGCCCCACTCAAAACCTGATTTAAATATTGCACAATGTTATTAACCTCACTGAAGCTGACTACATAGAATATGCCTTATGAAAAATAATAGCCCTTTTTCAATGAAAGGAGGGAGAGAATCTGGAATTGAAAGTAAAAATAAAATTGATTTAAAAGAAAAAAGAAAAATAATAGTCATCACAAAAGCTCTAAAAACATCCAATCTCCCTATTTCTTCCTCTGCAATTCATGTTGCTAAAATATATCCTCCAGGTCATCAATTTAGACCACTTCTTTCCTGCTTTAGGAGGTGTGAGGAAGCTCCTCAATCAACCTGATTATAGGGTGTCAGCTATTGTATGAAGACCATTGACACCACACAGGAAATTTGTAGTTATTGACTGAGAGGATCAGCTATGTTTCTTGGCCTCCCTTAGAAAGCAAACTAGCAGTCTCTGCAGACAATAAGCCCTGAGGAAAGAGTTGCATTTCCTTCATCGTTTTCCTTGAAGCTCTTCCATAAGACAGCAAAGGTAGGGGGAGGAAATGCTTTCTCCTCCCTCTGTGATCCCAGGGTTATCTTGTAACAGAAGCTCATAACCGCAGAAGATGCCAACCCCAGCAGAGAAAGCAAACCCAGGGGGTCCAGCTGCAAAGTTGAATCCAACAAGTCAATGAGAGGAGTCTGGTGCGTGGAGCTGGGATCCTGCTGGGGGCATGTCAGGTTGCCAGAGCCAAGATTCCGGCTGGTCCTTGGGTAGGAGTTCTAAGTGCAAAGTACATAATAGTATCCTAGGCCAGGATGTTACATTAACTAAGTCCTAAATTAGTGAAAATGTAGCAAACTTGGAGACTCAACAGAAGCAGTGGGAGAATGTCAGCAGCTCTGAAACTGTAGCACTGGGGGTGTTTTCTTATTTGTATTCTGAACATACATTCCCTATGTAGGTGATGATATTACATGTGCTTGTGGGAGAGGTTGCCCCAGTTTTATGGGGGAGATGTTTGGTTGCTACTTTCTTATCATGCTGCTCCAGCAAATGACTTTCCTCTGAGCTAAATTCTGTTCCTTGGGCGGCTAGGTGGATAGAGTGCTAGGCCTGGAGTCGGGAACACTTAGCTTTGTGAGTTCAAATCTGGCCACAGAGACTTACTAGCTGGGTGACCCTGGGCAAGTCACTTAACCCTATTTGCCTCAGTTCCTCATCTGTAAAATGAGCTAGAGAAGGAAATGGCAAACCACTCCACTATCTTTGCCTAGAAAGCCCCAAATGAGAGTCATATGTGATTGAACAACAACCAAAAATTCTGTTACCTAGCTAACCACACACTTTGGTGTGGTCATGTCTTGGTAGTGTAGACCCACAGAGTATCTCAAACTTGGGATTGTCATCCCTTGGAGAACCAGACTGGTGAAAATGAATTGAAGAACAGAGTAAGTCCAGAAGGGACACTACACTGCAGAACCTTTACCAGGATAAATTTTTCAGTATCCTATTCATTTGCAGGGGGCATCTCACTACAGATTCTCATTCTGCATTCTTCTTGGATGCCCTAGTATTGCAGAGATGCACTGGAAAAATGGTATTTTTTCTTTTGTTTTTAAGCTGTAATTAGACAATTTTCCTTCTTGACAAGTCAGACCAGTGACTTTGAGATAACTTTTACATGGTTGAATACTTAAATATTAAAATTATTTGTATTACTCTGTTGAAGCCTACATAAACATCTCATACAGGTCATACAGAGGACTCCTTGAAAGAATGCCTCCAGGGACAGCTAGGTGGTGCAGTGGATAGAGCACCGGCCCTGGATTCAGGAGGACGTGAGTTCAAATCCGGCCTCAGACACATAACACTTACTAGCTGTGTGACCCTGGGCACGTCACTTAACCCCATTGCCTAACCAAAAAAAAAAGAATGCCTCGAAGATCCTGATAGATTCCAGATCCATAGGAAAAGTTTTCCAGGGTGGTTTAGCAGTCAATCCCAAGGGTATTGCCCCCTTTGGGGATCCTCACCCATCTTCAGATCTTTTCTGAGTTTGATTTTAAAAAAAATAGCCTCTTTTTCATAGTGAGGGGGTAAATTTCGTCTTCTTCTTAGAATACAATATGGATTGCAGATTGCAGAAGCACATTGCAGAAATTTTTCTCTGGACCTATATTTGGAATGCCCTGTGGTTTTTCAGAGACCCACTGCAGAAATTGAGATGTTGGTTTATGTGCTGAAAGGACATTTAGGTTCTCATTTAAAGGTAAGGAGGTGACTCATAAATGCTTTCAGATCCTCAATCCCTTTTAGGAGAGCTCTATAAACTCTTGGAGTTCATATAGGCCCAGATTTTCCTTTTGAGAAAGGAAGCTCATTTTTTCCCCTTTTTGGACTGGAGTAGACTTTTCCAAGCATCTAGACGGGTGAAAATTTTATAAAATGATTTTTTAATTTGTATTGTTGCTGTTCAGTGATTTCAGTCATGTCTGACTCTTTGCGACCCCATTTGGGGTTTTCTTAGCAAAGGTACTGGAGTGGTTTGCTGTTTCCTTCTCCAGCTCATTTGACTGATGAGGAAACTAAGGCAAACATGGTTAAGTGACTGGCCCAGGGTCACACAGCTAGTAAGTGCCTGAGGCCAGATTTGAACTCAGATCTTCCTAACTGCCAGCCCAACATTCAATCCACTGTGCCACCTAGCTAATTTGTATAGCCATGTATTTAAGGATGAATGTAGTCTCCAGGCCCACCAGCTATGGTAGGTCTGGATGCTCACAAAAACATGTTTATTTGGAGATTATCCTAGAACTGTGCCACATGGACTTTGTTGAGACTCTTTCCTATTACAAGGCACTAGAGGAACCTCCCCAAGTCACCAGAGAGCTATCTAGAATTAGATATATGAGCCAAATGTGCTAGCAGAACCCTGGTTGGTTCACTGGAAATAGCAAATACTTAACTCTGATGAGTGTAATAGGAGTGTAAAGAGGTACTAACTTTAGGAAGTATGAAGAAGTTTTTAATCATCCTGGTGGGATTATGAGACATGTGCTATCTGGGTCAAAAGGTATAGATATTATAGATAGTTTAGTGACTTTTTAGGCATAATTCCAAATTGTTTTCCAGAATGACTGGACCAATTCACAACTCCAACAATCATGCTTTAATGTGTCCATTTTCTTTCATTGCCTCCAATGCTTGGCATTTTCCACTTTTGTCAACCTGATAGGTGTGAGATGGAAACTCAGAATTGCTTTAATTTTAATTTCTCTAATAATTAGTAATTTGAGACATTTTTCTTATGGTTATGAATAGCTTAGATTTCTCCTTTGAAAATTGCCTCTTCATACCTTTTGACCATTTATCTATTGGTGAATGACTCTTAGTCTCAAGCTAAGTTCTTTATATATCTTGACTATGCCACCTTTATCAGAGAAACTTACTGCAAAGATTTTTCAGTGACTTCTTACTAAATTTAACAAGGTTTGTTTTTGTTAATGCAAAAAAACACTTTTAAATTTTATATAGCCAAATGGTAAGTTTTATCTTTGATCCTTTTTGTTCCTTTTCTGATCACAGACTCTTCCCCAATCAATAGATCTATTTTTTTCTTGCTCCTCTAATTTGCTTTTTTAAATGCCATCTTCTATGTCTAAGGCATGTACTCATTTGGAGTTTATTTTGGCATATGGTAGGAGATGTTGGCCTTTTCCAATTTCTGACAGAAAGTTTTCCAGGTTCCTCAGCAGTTTTTGTTAAATAATGATTCCTTGCTTTAGTAATAAGGTCTTTAGGTTTATCACACACTACGCTAAGTATTTCCCATTCCTTTGATTGCTTTTCATGTCATAATCTTAAGGGTCTCCTCTGGATTTTTCCCAACTGTAGTGTCCAGAACTGAATATAATATTTAAGATTTTTTAAAAATCCAAGTATAAGACTTTACATTTACCTTTATTAAACATCCTCTTATTAGATTAGTCCCAATATTCTAGTCTGCAAGGAGCATTTTGGACCAATCTGCTTCATCCTTAGGACACAATCCTTTTACTTGAGACTTTGTGCTATATCAAGGAGTCTTTATCCTGTCACAGAGTCATAACTAGCTATTTCTGCGCCTGGAACAAGCAGCACTAAAAGTATCTTCAAAAAAGCATCATAATTTCTGATGTGAAAAGAATATAAGAAGTAGTTAAGATAAATTTACTTGAGTAGCAGGAAGAGCTAGTTACTCTACATAGCTTTTGGGATAGAATCTCAAGGTTGGAAGAGACCTCGGGTTCCATACTCTTTCTTTTCCACCAGAAAGGCCTAGGTAAAGTTCCCTTACACACAACCTATAGGAGGGAAGATGTTGTTGTTTGTCCTTTGTTCTTGAAGAGGACCATGACATCAGGAAAATGATACCATGACTTGCAAGTGAATTGGATGTAAGTGAGGGAGGGCTGTGCAAGGTCACCAGCCTCACTTTCTCCTCCAGAGCCATCTGGGTCCAGTGGCAAGATAAAGATCAGGATGACTGGAGGTGACCCCTGGGAGGGAAGATAGAACAAGCATGAGTACTCACCCTTGTTTTGGTGAAAGGGACTTCCACGCCAATTCAATTCCATTCATTCAAACCAGAGGCTCCCAAACTTATTTGGCCTACTGCCCCTTTTCCAAAAAAAAATTACTCAGCACCCCCCTGGAAATCTTTAACCCTTTAATGTTTTTTTTTAATTTGCATCATTTCAAAAAATATATAATTTTAATGACATATCTTAAATTTAGTAATTTATTGTAAATATGTGGTTTTTTCCTGCCAACACCTGCTTGTTAAGACCTGTCAGTGGACTTGACCACTGATTGGTTATAACTTGCATTTTGTATGCTTATTTGGAAAATAATGTAATCACTATGACTTTAATTCTGTTACACAACAGATGAAACATGTACGAAGTTTTTCAAAATTTTCTTCTCTTCAGTTCTTTCCTTATTCTTCCACTGCCCCCTTATTTTTACTCAATGCCTCTCAATTGCACCTAAGGCTACTGCTGCCCTCCCTGGATCATTCCAGTGCTCCCCAACAGGCAGTATTGCTCACTTTGGGAACCTCTGATTTAAACAACATTTATTAAGTCTCTACTAAGCCCTTGTGCTAAATGCCAGGGGATATACAAGGTTTATTGAAGTGACAAACTCTGTTCTCATGAAGTTTGTAGTCTAGCAAAATGGCTTAATGAATGCCTATTAATTAACTCATTGATTGAAAGAAATCTGCAATACATATATAGATAACTATAATGTAAATATTAAAAGGAGGTTAAAAAAAAAAAGAAAGAAGTCATAATTCATCCCAAGGTTCTGACTTCTAGAGATAGTGTGAATGATAGATCTACAGATAGAAATATAAGATCTATGTATTATGAGAGGTATGAATACTTTGTGAGGTCTAAGAAGGAAAAAGTGGGATTATAATTGATATGGGATCAAAGAAAGCTTTGCAGAAAAGGTGACATTTGAGTTGGCCTTTTTAAAATGATAAATTAGTCATTCAAATGCAGCACAGGAAAGGGAAGACATGCCAGATAGACGCTCCACCATGAAAAAAGTCACAGGTAAAATGCAGGACATATTCAGAAGACATCAAAGAATCTAGTTTTTCTAGAACACAAAATACATGGTGAGAATTCATGGGAAATAAGGCTAGAAGGATAGGCTGGTATCATAGTATAAAAGACTTTGAATAACTTTGAATATTGCTTAAGGGTAATAAGAAGCCACTGAAGATTTTTGAGATGGCCATATCTGTGCATAAGGAAGATGAGCCTCACAGTGGTCTGAAGGATGGTTTAAAGAGGGCAAAAATCCAAGAAGGTTGTAGTTAGAGTTTCAACTAGGCAATGGAGATGGGAATTGAGGTTTCAACTAGAGCAGTGGAGGTAGGAATTGAAAGGAGATGTGTTCAAGAGAGAGTACAGAGGGAGAAGGAGGAGGATTTGGCAATTTATCAAATATAGGAGGAAAAAAAAAAAGCAAGAAGTCATAAGTCATCCCAAGGTTCTGACTTCTGGAGATAGTGTGAATGATAGATCTACAGATAGAAAAAAGTGGTGTCAGAAGGAAGAGAAGTTTTGTGAGACATGTAATAAATTCAGTTTTGTACATATAAAGTTTGAGATCTTGTAGGACATCCAGATGGGGATAGCCTGAAGGCAGAGGAAGATCTGGGTCTGGAACTCAGAAGAGAGGTTTGGGCTTGAGATGTGGATTTGGAAGTCACCCACTTTGAAGTGATAATGGAAATTGTGGGAGTGGATGAGATTGCCCAGAAAGAGAATGTGGAAAGTGAAGGGAAGAAAGCCAAGGATAGAATCTTGGGGAACATTTACCAAATCTTGGGGATGGGAAGAGGATAAGCAACCAGCAAAGGAGATACATGTAGTATTGGTTAGAAAAGTGGAAGGAAAATCAGGAGGAAATGATATCTCCAAAGACAAGAGAGGAAACCAGAACAAGAGGGCAGCCCATGTCAAATGTCACAGAAAGATCAAGAAGAATGAAGAATGATACCAAGGAGGACTAAAAGCACTAGTCTCCTCTAAGAGAACTGTTTCAGTAGAGTGGGTTGAATTAGAAGCCAGATTACATCAGATTGAGGTGAGAGTGGGTAGTGAAAAAGAGGAAGAATCAAGGATAGATGAACTCTGAAATTCCTTTTATCTGATAACAATCTATTGTCATTCAACACTTCCCTCTGTCTTGTAACCCCAAACCTTTTTCTATGTCCTCGCTGTGACTTTCATTCCCTCTACCCCTCAGTTCTTTCCCAGGCCATCGTTCTTGAATGGGTACACTCTTCCTCTTTTCCCCATTTTGACAGCTTGGTGAACCAATTCAACTTTACACTGTCCATACTTTACCCCTTATCCTACCCAAAATCTTGCCCTGCCAAACTTCGACCTTGGCTTAATTCCACCATCTGCTGCTTTTTGCTATTACTAATTGCTGCTGAAGGAAGCTGGAGAATATCACGAAACTATGCTGACTGGAACCATTACAAATTTATGATTCATAATCTCAACTGGGCCCTCACTGCAGCAAGGCAATTCTTTAATACCACCTTAATCAATTCTCTATCCCACTTAGCACCAGGGTTTTTCCATATCATTCCTCCTCAAACCTCCTGTAGCTCCCCCTACCCCTACCTTTTCAGCTGATAATCTTACCTCATGAATTTCACTAAAAAAAAAATTGAGACCATTAGCAGAGAATTCCCTCTTACCCTCTCCTCCTCATCTTATATCACTCAGATGCCTTTCACTAATATCTTCTACTTTATTCCTGTTTCATATAATGAAGTGGCCCTTCTCCAAGACCCTTCTACATGTACAAGTAATTCCATTCCATCCCATCTTCTCCAGCAAATTGCCCCCTTCTGTTATCCCCATTCTCACTTACGTTCAATGTCTCCCTATCTACTATTTGCTTCCTTAATGCTGATGTCTCCCATATCTTGCAAAAACCTCATTTGATCCATCCATCCCCACTCCTTACTTTCCCATAGCTCCTCTCTTTTGTGGCTAAGCTTCTGGAGAAGGCCATCTCTGACTAATACAATTGTACTTCCACTTCCTTTTGTCTCACTCTTACCTTAACTCTTAGTAGTCTGGCTTCTGACCTCATCATTCCACTGAAACTACTCTCACCTAAATTGTCCATGATTTCGTAATTGCCACATCTAATAGGCTTTTCTCAATCTTCATCCTTGTTGACCTCTCTGCAGCCTTGGTCACTGTCAATCATCCCCTTCTCCTTGTTTCTCTTCTCTTTAGGTTTTCATGACATTGTTCTCTTCTAGTACTCCTCCTTCCTGTCTGATCACTTCTTTTTCTCAGTCTCTTTTGCTGGATCTTCATCCATGTCTTTCTGCTAACAGTAAGGGTCCCCCAAGGCTCTGTCCTCGGCCTTCTCCTCTTCTCTCTCTATGCTATTTCACTCAGTGATCCATCAGCTCCCATAGCTTCAATGACCATCTCTTTGCAGATGATTCTCAGCCACCCCTAACCTCTCTCTTGACCTCCAATATTGCATCTCCAATGTCTTGTAGACATCTTAAGTTCAACACGTCTAAAACTGAATTCATTATCTTTTTCCCAAAATCCTCTCTTTTTCCTAACTTTCCTATTACTGTTGAGGACACCATTTTCCCAGTAACCTAGGCTCACAAGCTAGATGTCATCCTCAACTTCTTATTCTCTCAAACCTCCCTCTTTCCCCCATTTCCAATTTGTTGCCACATCCTGTCATTTCTTACCTTTTCAAGATCTCTTGACTATGCCCCCTTTTCTCCTCTGACACTTCCACCATCCTAGTACTGGTCCTCATTAACTCACTCTAATAGCCTGTTCATTGTTCTCACTGCCACATTCTAGTCCATCCTCCACTCAGTCACCAAACTAATCTTTCTAAAGTGCAGGACTATCTATTTCACAGGCAGCCAGGTGATGTAGTAGATAGAGTGCCAGGCCTGGAGTCAAGAAGACTCATCTTCCTGAGTTCAAATCTGGGGTCAGACACTTACTAGCTGTGTGACTCTGGGCAAGTCACTTAACCCTGTTTGCATCAGTTTCCTTGTCTATAAAATGAGCTGGAGAAGGAAATGGCAAGCTGCTTCAGTATCTTTGCCAAGAAAACCCCAAATGGGATCGTGAAGAGTTGGCTATGACTGAACAAAATCTATTTCACCCTCCCTATTCAATAGACTCCAAGGCTCTTTGTTACTTCCAAGTTCAAATATTAAATTCTTGATTTGGTTTTTAAAAGTCTTTCATTTAGTTTATGGTTATGGTTCATGGGTGCTATCACTTATTCTGTGATCCACTGATACTGGCCTCCTTGTGCTTCTTCTCATGAAATACTCTATCTCTTGACCCTGGCTGTCCCCCATACCTGAAACTCTATCCCTCTTTATCTCTCCCTCCTGGCTTCCCTGGCTTCCTCCAGCTAAAGTCCCACCTTCTACAAGAAGACTTTCCCAGTCCTTCTTAATCTTAGTATCTTCCCTCTGAGATTGTCTCCAATTTATCCTGTATATATCTTGTTTGGTTCTTGCCTTCCTCATTAGACTTTGAGCTACTGGAAAGCCAGAATTATTTTTTGCCTCTTTTTGTATCCCCAGGGTTTCCTGGCTCATATTAGATGCTTGATAAATGTTTGTTGTTGACTTGACTCACATGATCCCCTGAATATCCAATAAACAGGGTTTTGGGAGATATTTGCATTCTCAGAAATCCTTTCATCTGAGGACAGTCTGAGGAATAAGGTATTTCCCATCATGCCCTGCCCACTTTAATTGCTCTTCTATCCACTGCTATAAATTGTCTTCATTCAAGGACAAAATAACAGCTAGAGTTTAAACGTATTTGGGAGCCCTGCCACATACATTTTGTCTCAGAGGAAAATCTGCTATCTCTCTTGCCCTGGAGACATGGCTAAACTTTCTTGAATGATCCTGGCTTCCCTAAAGTTAGAGTTATTAAGATGTTTCTCTGCATTAAGTGCTCACAGTGAAAGAAAGTTAAACAAAGCCACAGCTCAAGGCAAATACGTGTCATACCACTCAGCCAGACCTGGAGACTTGGAGCAGACCCTGAGCAAGTCACTTAACCTACCCCAGAGTTTTTCAAACAGCATGTCCTAGGAGATGAAGAGGTGGAGGGAGCAACAAAATTGGGGCGGGGGGAGGTCATGAAGCAGGGGTCAAATTTTTTGGATTATTTTTAATATAGTTCCTATACAAACATCCACTTTTCCAATAAAAATAAAGTCCAAATCAAAATCAACAAAAGTAAGATGAGAAAGGAGAATTTATTCCAATGGAATAGGATAGAAGAAGGGGAGTGAACAACTCTCTGTTATTGACCATGGCAACTCTGCCCCACCCCAGCCTTGGTGCTTCTGGCAGCAGCAACCTCCAGTACTGGTAGAATGGCCCTAGCAGCCTTTGCTGCCTGCTCTGCAGGGTCCCTGTGTAGGCTCTCGCCTTTGACTGCCCTTGCCTATACCCTGAGACTGGGCCTGGGCTTGCCAACCTCATATGGGTAGTAGTTTACAAGGTGGTTAAGGCCCTGATGAAACCCACCACTAGGGGGCAGTAAAAACCCCAAAACTTTCCCTCACTCTTGTTTGATATAATGGTTTAGTTTGGGTTTTGGGGGGTAGGGCTGGAGAAGAGAATGTGGGAGGCAGGATGAACACTGCCCACCACAGTCATGGGTTCTTACCTTCAAGAGGCAGCACGGTGCATTCATTGTAAAGAGTGCTGGATCTGGAGTTAAGAGGACATGTATTCAAATCCTGATTGTCGGGGCAGCTAGGTGGCATAGTGGATAGAGTACCAGCCCTGGAGTCAGGAGGACCTGAGTTCAAATATGACCTCAGACACTTGACATTTACTAGCTGTGTGACCTTGAGCAAGTCGCTTAATCCCATTGCCTAGTAAAAAAAAGCAAAACAAAACAAAAACAAATCCTGATTGTCACTACCTATGTAACCTCAGATGTTCAGCTTAACCTCTCTGGTCCTCAGTTTCCTCAACTGTAAAATGAAGCAGTTGAAATAGATGACTTCAAAGATCCCTTCCATCTCTAATTCTATGATCCTATAATTTGGCTACCTGGAGTTCAGCGGCCCAGAGCACAAACAGTAATAATCTTGTCTACCTCTCTTCATTGCCTCTGCTCTCAATAGGTCTACTGCAAGTCTGTGTGTGGTACTCTTTCTTTCTCTCTTTTGTATATCTAACAACTACAGTCACTTCTGGTCCAAATACCCTGGAGAACTATATCCTCTCCCTCTCCACTAAGGAGCCCCTGTGCTCCGGACACGGGATGATTATGTTTAGTTCTGAGGGAGCCTAACCTCTTGAAAGAAAGGTTAGACTTCTTTCACTACATTTTTTTTAACTTATGAAACCCCCTTCTGGGTTTAGCTCATGTCTAGACTCTCCCCAAAAGGGAAAGTAGAACGACACAATATGAATCAGGTATGGAAAAATTATGTATTTCCCCTACACAAAAGAAATGCTTAACAAACAAGATCCACAAGTATGCATTGACAGAAGAGTTGAAATAGGATTCAGTAATTTATAGCTAGTATTATGATCTCCCAGGAAGTTAATATTTACATCAAAACACGAAGCAGTCCGTAGGACTGTTGAATAGACATTATTAAATTTCACCTCAGCTTTGCACTATCTAAACAGCTATCTCCAGATCCATGTCTTCTGGCAAGCCAGGCCAGGACTTGGAGATTCTCCCAAATTGATCATCTTCTCCCTGAAGCACTGAAGTAATTGTTGGAGACTCATTCCTGACACTAACTGAGGATACAAGATCCTTGAATTCACAAAGTCACCTCAAAGCTCGAATATATCCATCTTGAGACTGATGTTCACTAACTTTCAAGCACACAGATAAACATAAATCAGAAGAGGCAGCCAGAGGACCAGATTTAAGCTTACCCAGATGAGGCCCCTGCTCTGTTTGCCATAGGGGAGCAGTCACCATATGCCAGACTGAGAGGAAAGGCAGTCACTCTTCCAGTCCCTCAAGGAAGAGGCTTGAATAGTCCTGATACATGTGATCTGTAGCAGGAAAGGAAAGGGAAGAAAGGGAGACTGAGGACAAATCATTCTCTTTTAAAGATCTACTAAATCAGTGACTCTTCCTACTTAGTGCTCAATAAGAGGATTGCTTCATCATCCCCAAAGCACTGTAGTCCTTCAGCACTGGCCAGAAGTAGGCAGGAGATGCTCCATAGCCCCCCTTACATAAAGTCTGGTGTTTACTTCTGTTTTTTGAAATCTCACTTTCATTTTACTCACCCATCAATTGGGGAATGGCTAAACAAATTCTGATGTGTTTGGAATGTACCAGAAGAAACCCAATCCCTCTTAATTCTAGTGCCTTCTTTCTGTTAATTATTTACTATTTATTCTGTATATAGCTCACTTGTACATATTCATCTGTTGTCTCCCCCATTAGATTGTGAGCTCCTTGAAAGCAGGACTATCTTTTGCCTCCTTATATATACTCAGAGCTTAACTCAGTGCCTGACCCATAGAAGGTGCTTAATAAATGTTTATTGGTTATTTAATAATAATTATTATTATAGAATTTATATAGTTCTTTAAGGTTTGTAAAGTGCTTTACAAATATCATCTCATTATCGCATCCTCACAACAACCCTGGATGGTAGGTGCTTATTATCATTCTCATTTTAAAGATGAGGAAAGTGAGACTCAGAAAAGTTAAGTGACTGTATGACTTGGTCATACAGCTAGGAAGTATCTGAAGCCAGATGTGAACTCAGATCTTCCTGACCCCAGGTCCACTAAAATTGTTAGAAATACTCCAGATCTAGTATTCTCTCTAATGCACCATACTGTCACTCAAAGGTAAGAACCCATGACTGTGGTGGGCAGTGTCCAACCAATGTGTTCATACTCCCCTCTACCCCCACAAAAATAGGTCTACCTCTATCCACTGTGTCACTTACCTGTGGATGCATTATTACTATGCTATAGGAAAAGCAAATATGATGACTACAGAAAATCATAGAAAGACTTACATGACCTGATGCAAAGTGAAATTAGTAAATCCAAGAAAATAATATACACAGTGACTACAACAATATAAATAGAAAAAAAAACAACAATCACAAAACTGAATATTGCAAAATTTCAAAGAATGAGGTTGGCCCAAATAAAGAAACATGAGAAAACACTTCCCCCCACTCCTTTGCCAGGCAGGGGGAGGAACCATATGTGTGGAAAATAGCATATAAATGTCATATATATATATATGACTCTGCCCCCCTCTCCCTCTCTATTTAAAAAAAAAAAAACGTTGGCATGACTTTCTGGGAGGGAGAGGCTGAGGATTACATGGAGAAAGGTAGTCAATGTGAAAAAATTAATAAAATGTATTTTAAATTTTTTATTTTACTTAAATGGGAGATCTTTGTAAACACTAACTCATAGCCTCTGAATATGAGTAATTTTTAAAAACTCAAACTGTAGTTAACCCAAGTCAGATTTCATATTATCACTATCAATTTATAGTTGACTTTTTTAGCTTATTGCTCTGTGGACACTAAACGAAAATGATATATCTTTTCACTTTCCACTGAGGGTCAACAACCTAACACTAGATTGAATGGGTAGTTGAAGAGTTTTGCCAATCTGTAATAGACAATAGAATTCCCATTTGGAAACCATTATCAGTAGCCTATCGGTAGCTCTTTAGGTGACCCTAAAGTTTCAGGGAAAGAGGATGACCACTGAGGAGGATTGGTTGTTGTACTTTGTTCTCAAAGAGGACCAAAATGACATCACTGTGCTACAGTCAAGTTACAGTATGTCTGACTGTGACTGATCAGACCGATAAGAGCTCGGAATGTTCTACCACAGGTCAGGCACAAATAGTCCATGTGAACATTTGGGGTGGATTCTCTAAATTTGCACGTCTCCCATTTCTTTTGTACTACTTCAATTCTGCTTTGCTTATAGAGCACAGAACTTTCTCTAATGTGGGCATGGCATGTTGGGCAGTCCTCTGCTGGTGTCTCCCATGGCACACAATCAATTCCAAAGTTCTTAAGAGATACCTTGAGAGTGTCCTTGTGTCATTTCTTCTGACCACCATGTAAACACTTGCCCTTGGTGAGTTCTCCATAAAA
Source organism: Vombatus ursinus (assembly GCF_900497805.2). Taxonomy (NCBI): domain Eukaryota; kingdom Metazoa; phylum Chordata; class Mammalia; order Diprotodontia; family Vombatidae; genus Vombatus; species Vombatus ursinus. The sequence continues at coordinate 1,584,808 of NW_020954723.1, read as the reverse complement.
AAACTGAGGAGTGTAATATCCATATGATGCCCCTATTTCATCTTTTGTGTTGTTCCATCTAGTGCCATATTTGGGGAAGTTGCATGCAACTTCTTACATAAAAACAGTTAGGGAGGAATCTATCTCCAGGGCTATGAGGGCTCAGTCCAAAATGGTTCTCTAATACTTCAATGGATTGATGATCTTATCAATGTAGATATTATTCTGTCAAGGCTGATCACAATCTGTTTATACCTTTTCATTGAATGCAATAATAACAATTAAAACAATAACTCACAGAGAACAAAAGATCACTTACAAGGAAGCAAAGAAAAGATGGACAGCTCTCAACACAATGCATAGTATTTATTATATGGGTTTTCTTGAAATGGAAATTTATTGGTGTATATTTTGAATCCTCTCTTACATTCTGCTGTGCACATGACTGCTTTTTTTCTTTTCATATTTTGTTTTTAAGTTTCAATATTTAAGTTTATAATGTTTCTTTTTTCTTTTCTTATTGTGTATTCATTTTAGTATTTATTTCTAAAATTTTAAAAAGAAATAAAAAAATAATGATAACTCACATTTTGAATTGCATATTAATGTTTACAAAATACTTTCCTCATAACGACTCTAAGGGCAAAGTAATAATTTCTGTTTTACAAATAAGGAAATTAAGGTTCACAGAGACCAAGTGAATTATCCATGATCACATTGTTGTTTGCAAAGAAGACCACTGACATCACAAGTGTTGTCCTGATTTGTGCATGAATTAGATTTAAGTGAGGCACAAACTCATCAGCCTCACTTTCTGTTCCAGAGTCACTGAAGTCCAGTAGCAAGACAAAAGTCAAGAACACTGGTGATGGAGCAGGAATTAGTGGATGAACTTGGTGTCTACAATGTCTGACCTCCTCCTAACTCATCAACAGGTTTGAGGCTTATTGATTACCATCAACCTGGGATAACCAGTCTGCCAAGATGGTTTTACTAGTGTGTGGCCACTGTGCACGCTACAGCTTCTTGGAGCCACAGATGAGAATTGAGTGACAAGTAGACACCCTAAGTGGATGAGCAGCCCTGAAGAGGGCTCAGCCACCCCTCCCACAAGAGATTCTAGTCCTCCCTGAACACCCCATGATCACATAGTAAATCAGTGTCTCTGTTGAGATATGAATTCCTATCTCCTGACCCCAGGATCTGTCCTCTTTTAAGACTGGGCCAGTCAAGAGCAGACGCTACAAAGTACCAGCTCTAGAAAGGTCATCCCTTTCTTCCTCTGTTTCTATCCTGTTTTGTCACAGATATATCAGGTAGAACCTGAGGTCAGGAATTTTTTCACCTGAAGCAAGAACTACAAACTGTATGGATCAAGGGACAGGATGCATTCCTTCAGTTGAATGGGGGAGGCCTGTTGTTTAGAAGCTTCCTAGTTTAATTATCTTGTGAACTAGCTGCTAGACTAGTATTTTCTATACTTCTATAAGACAGTAAATACAGTAATCAAAATCTAAAATTCAGAACACTTGGACAAAGCTTGGATTTCCCAACTTTAGTTACAGCTCTGATATTGTACGCTGAGTGGTAGTAATATGAGCAATCTGGGTGGACTGATATTACTTACAGATTCCCCTTCCATGGTTGACATAATAATAGTTCATATTCATAAAGTAAAAACTCCTCGACCTTCTTGTGTTCTTATTCAGTTGTTTCAGTTGTGTCTGAAACTTCATGACCCCATTTGGGGTTTTCTTGGCAAAGCTACTGGAGTAGTTTGCCATTTCCTTCTCCAGCTTATTTTACAGATGAGGAAATGTAGGCAAACAGTGACTTACCTGAAGTCACACGGTAAGTTTCTGAGGCCAGATTTGAATTCAGGAAGGTGAGTCTTCCTGTCTCCAGGCCTAGCACTTTGTCCACTTTGCCACCTAACTGCCCCCACTCCTTGGCCTAGGTAATGCAAATATTCCTGTCCCCATTTTACAGATAAGGAAACTGATGTTCAAAGAAGTTAAATGATTTGTCTAAGGATACAGATGGCTAGTATCAGAGCTAGGACTCAAACTTGGGTCTTCTGACATGAAATCTGGTGGTCTTTGCCCACTTCCACAGGGCTCTTCTTTCCTACCATTCTGACATTGCCATCGTGGGGCATTTGGATGCTGCATCTCTAGATTTAAACTGTAGTGAGTTGGCTTGATGTGGCTGGATCACATAGCATCAAGGTGAACTACAAAAAGCTACTTTCAGCAGACCAGCCTCATTTGCTTGTAGCCACCCATATTAAAGAGCTAAATATGGCAGCTATTGTGATATGGTTGTAATCACAACCTTAAACCACTAGATAATATTTGCTTTCAGGCAGCCTTGATTTGTTTTGAATTAAAAACACTCCTAGACACACAGTTCCCAGGGATAGTACCCAGGCACTCCTTTCTCATCACATTCCAGACTCAATTCCTAAGGGCCTTTCTTAAGTTAAAACAGATAAAACACCCATTTACCATTAAGTTAGCCTCTAAAAGAAGAATTCCCTCAAGTCTGGGAAGGATGAAGAGTAGCTATTAACACCATTGTTGGTATCATTTTTTTAAATGAAGCTTAATGCTTTAGCTGAACACTGACCAAAGTAGACTAAACCAGATTGGTGCCTGCATTTATTTAATAATTTACTGCTGTAACAGTAACAACAGCAACAATAGCTAGCCTTTATATGGCACCTACTACATGCCAGGCACTGTGCTAAGCGCTTTACAAATATTAACTCATTTGATCCTCATAACAATTCTGGGAGGTAGTTGCTATGATTATCCCCATTATATAGATACAGAAACTGTTGCGGAGATTAAGTGACTTACCCAAGGTCACACAACTAGTAGGTGTCTGAGACTGGATTAGAACTCAGGTCTTCCTGACTCCAGACCTTGTACTCTATCCACTACTTAGCTGCTTCTAGGGGAGCTAGCATAGTGTGGCTCACACCGGATGGAAGATTAGACTAGGTGACATCTAGGACTCTTTTAACTGTAAGAATCTGTGACTTCAGTTATACATAGAAGAGTGGTGCCAATCAGTAATACCTAAGGTAATGAGAAAAAGATTGGAGCGAAAGCCAGGAGACTTTCCCCTTTTTAGCCATTATCCTAGATGTTTTAGGCTTCCTTGGCCATGACACTTTCTTTCTCTCTGAGGCTTAATTAATATGAATGAGTTTCAAGCAGGTCAGTGCCTGAAAAGTCATTTTTAGCAACATATTCATATTCACTCTGAAGTAGCAAAAAAAAAAAAAAGGAAATAAAGTAAGCGTATGGTGGTCCTACTATCAGAGGACATTGGTAGTCTTGTATCATGGCAGGTCTGAGTTGCCCTGAAACATCAATCAATCAATAAACATTTATTAGGCACCAGCTATGTTCCAGACACTGTGCTAAGTGCTGAGGATATTAAAAAAAAAAAAGGCAAAAGATAATCACTGCCCTCAAGGAGCTTATAATCTAATGGAGGAGTTAATACGGGGACAAAAATGAAACAAAATCCTGTGTATTTTTCCTCAACAAATGTGTCTTTGTACTCATGTTGCCTGGGCATGTATGGCCTCCTGAACCACCAGTCCTGCTTCTAGTCTGGCCCTGGCAGCCATGGTCCGTGAGATTATCCTTTCTGCTGGTGCTGTAGCAACCCCCTCCCCCACCTCAGCAGCCATGGCTACTAAAGACCAAGAAAAGAAAGTTCTCACCATCAAAGTTCTTTGCTGCTGGCCAATGGTTCGACATTAGAAACAGCTATGGTTGTGTCAGTGGAAATGACATTAAAGAAGATACATTTTGCAGCTGTACTGAAGGACCACTGGGCCTTTCCCAAACTGATTTGAGCTGAAACCTCCTATATGCATTGTCTTCTATTAGAATATATGCTGCTGGAGAGCAGGGACTTTTTTTTTTAAAACAATTATTATTTGTACCCTCAACACTTAATACAGTGCTTTGTACATGAGAAGTGCCTATGCTTTGTCATTCATCCATGTACCTAACATGTGAAACTTCCATATATGTTCCCTGGTTGCACATGTTCTCTGTTCATGAATCTTTCTCTACTAATGGTGTAACCTGTGGGAGAATGAACCCCATGTGTGTGTGGAAGAGGAATCTTATTTCTTTATTTTATTCCCTATGCTGTTTGATTAAATACCTTTTGTCTTGTACCAGTATGTCCCATGGCTGGTTCATAAGAGTGAAGACATCATTGGGGGCTCGTAAATTATGGATTGAAGGAGGTACCGACCCACAGAGTATCTTGAACCCATATCTTTTTTGGATGGGGTGAGGGGAATGAACATATACAATAAGACATTTCCAAGGTGCTACAATGAAATGTGAGTTGTTTTAATTATTCGCAAGGAGGACCTCCTGAGAAAGTACGCAGACCCATCACTGATCCTAGTAGCATCCTCTTTAAAATGCAAAGGACAACCCCTCTGTGAAGAAACAATATTTTTCCTACTCTAGCACTATGCTAACAAGTATGGGGTTTAATTCTACAGCTCAGATGCATTTTAAGGATGGCAATAATTTGGCACACTTTTTCTAAATTTATGTATTTATGGAGATGTGCTATGGTAAGACAGAAAAATCATTCAGTTAAGGAGAAGAGGTTGGTTTCTAAAGTAAATAATTACAAAGCTGCCTTACCCTTTTAGCTACTTCTTCATTTGAAATACAGAGTCTCAGTAAGAATTTTTTATCCTCATTCTTAATGACCTTGTAGAAAGCTCCTATAGAGTCACATAGGCATAGATATTGATTAAAAAAAAAGATATAAATTCTCTTAACAGGCAAAGGGCTACCTATCTTTAAATTCAATGTAATTATCTACTCAGCAAAAAAAAATCTCATTTATTTGTGTAGCACTGCCTCTGGGACACCTTTCCCCAATTCACACTTGTAGATTGTTTCCTCCAGGTAATGACTACCCCAGATTCCAGGTATTCTTTGGGTCTGTACCTCTAAAAGTATATATGTTTTCCAAAGCATTTACCTTCAATAATCAACCAGGAAACACAATTAGCTCAAGATATAAAGTTATTTACTGAAATGGGTTTGTAAGAACAAGAGCTTACAAAGCATTTCCTCCATCATCCTAGGACAGATACTACAATGAATGCACATAGCACACAGAATACACAAATAGGCACACTTAGGGTGTACATTGGTCAAGGAAATTCATACCTCCTGAAGGACCCAATGTCTTTTTTCTTCTTGTGACATTCCCATGCTCTTACCCTTGGGCAGACACTGCATCGTCATATCACTTCACTGGGGTCTCCTGCTGGGTGCAACAACTCCAACCGGACAAGTTGCTCCTCTGACTCCTACCCCAGTTAGGTTCCCAGCACTGGCCCTGACTGTGGGACTTAAAAAGTTCTTCTTAGTTTAATTAATTCATCAACACTTTTCTGAATCCCTACTATCTTGTCTTCCTAAGACTATGAAGATACAAGGAAAGAAAGACATGGTCCTCCCCATCAGGCTCACAGCCTTAATAATCTTAAGACCTAGACTTTTAGATCTGAAAGGGATCTTCATTTTACTGTAAGGAGGTTATCCAAATAGACATTGTCCCAGACTTCTCTAAACTGCTTTCCAACTACCATCAATGGTTTCAGCACAGCTTCATTGCTGATATGTTATATGGTTGACCAGCTAAACTGGTACAAACTTGCATAAAGAGATGCAGGACTAAGAAATTACAAAATTCAAGAAAAAGGAAAAAGAGATCAGGAAGAAGGAGACTGAGGTAGAGATAGAATGGCTGCTAGCTCTTAGGAATTTCTTCCTATGTTTTATTGTGTCACATCTAACACGATTTAAGATGTTCAGGGTTTGGGATGTAAACTTCTAATAACAAAGGTGGTGGCCACTAATCAGACATGAGTTTTGTCTTCATATGTTACTTAGAAATTGCTATAGCCACATCTTTCCAGATTGTGAGAAATCATTCATTTGGAACACTACTCTATTCCAATTGGTATTAATCAGTTTGATATGATTCCATAAGTTCTGTACTTTAGGTCCCAGAGCTGTGAACTGTAGATTGTTAATTCGTTTTGCTAAATCGTAGGAAGCTAACTAGAGGCCCTGCACCCTTGTTTTTCTTTGTTATGGTGACCAAGCCCAGCGTGATGGAGGCAACTCAATTACATGGGAGTCCCCCAACTTATTTTTGTACCTCTCTTGTCCAACATGAGCAGGTGACCATCTTCTGACCATCTTATGACCACTTAGTCAGTAGAAATGCCCCATGCTTTGCCCAAGACTCCCCTGCTAACATACCATTTCTACCATTGATGCATCATTTTTGGCCCACAAAGCAAGGGCTCTCAACCAATGTACTTTGTATAGTCCCTCTAGAATGTTCAAGTATCAAATCTGGTATCAAGCCTTATAAAAATAAAGCCCTGGGGGGCAGCTAGGTAGCACCAGCCCTGGAGTCAAGAGAACTGAGTTCAAATCTGGTCTCAGACACTAGACACATACTAGCTGTGTAATCCTGGGCAAGTCACTTAACCCCATTGCCTAGCCAAAAGAAAAAAAAAATAAAGCCTAGAAGAAGGGGGCACCTCAGATCATGAGGAAGATCTGAGGTCCACTTCATTAGAGGGGACCATAGACTCTTTAATAAAGTACCATTTCAGAGCCCTGCCTCAGTGGTTTTTCTTACAGATTGGACAATTTTAATCCCTATAAGACCTTGGGCAAACCTCACCCCATCTATAATGGAAGAAGTGGTAGAGGTTTTGTCTTCATGTGTTACTTAGAAATTGCTATAGACCTGAGTTTGAATCTGGCCTCTCACATTTACTAGCTATGTGACCCTGGGCAAGTCGCTTAATCCTGTTTGCCTCAGTTTCTTCATCTGTAAAATGAGCTGGAGAAGGAAATGGCAAACCACTCCAGTATCTTTGCCAGGAAAACCCCAAATGGGGTCACAGAGAGTCAGACAGGATTGAAAATGCCTCAACAACAATAGCAAACGTGGGCTGAATGATTCAGGAAGATTTCATAGAGATAGTGGCACTTGATTGCATCTTTAAGGACAGTATAGAAGAGATGGGCACTTGAGAAAGGAGTAATAGGAACAAATTATCTTCATTAGAGCAGAGGCTTTCAATAAGTATGATTTAGATGCTTTTTGAAAGATATTACCAGTTAATTTCAACATCTGCTTTGCTATTTGAGCCTAATTTTACTACGTTAAATCTTTTTCAGATTTCCTTTGTCTGCCCAGATTTTTATATACCTGAATTTCAAGGCATTTGGCACAAAAAGAACTTATTTGTATGTACATTGGTGATATTGGCCTACTTCCTCTCCAACTCCATAGCTTTAGTGTATCTAACTACATAAGCAGGCTCTCCAAGAGCTAAAAAGAAAGGGGGAAAAAAAGAGGTATTCTAATGTTGACAGAAGGGCACTTACATAACAACTGGTTTTTCAGACCTTCACTGCAAGGCTGATGAAAAAGGGATTGATGCATTTTGGTAGAGAAGCTGAAGTCAGCACATCTGGCCAAGACTTGGCACTGGCCTATTCAAAGCCTTTCAAGACAGTGACTGATAGTGCCCTTGAAAGTCATAGCTTTGTGACTATGGGAATTTTGCTGGTATTTTCAACTACAGAATGGTGGTTACTTGAGAATCGAAGTTACAGCTGAACTATACCACACCTAATACCAGGAAACAGAATTCAAACCAATTCAATTCATCTTTCTAGACCAGAATCATATTTCTCCCCTCTCCTGTGCCTCTACATTACAGCCCAACTGGTCTACTAGCTGCTCCCTCATCACAAAATCCCATGTCCTGACTCCCCTACCTGCCTTATAATTATAGAACAGCTCTGGTGCTACTATACCGACCCCCACTCACCCAGGCAGGCTGGGTCCCCAGAGCTGGACTATTACACCTCTGCTCAGGATTCTGCAGGCAGCTCTGAGGGTTTAGGGATAATTAGCTAATGCTATAGCTCATGAGCCCCTTTAGAAAGGAGATATTTTACTATGGCAGTGTAATTGGTACAGTGGCTACAAAATATTCTCCCCAAAAATCTGTGACACACTCTACTACTGATTCATAGAGAGTCTGGAGTTCTTGACTTGAAGTATAAGGGGGTTGTGGATAGATTTCAAAGAGTCTGTGAAATTGAATGGTTAAAAAAAAATACATTTTTGTTTTCACTAACTTTTGCTTTCCTTTATAATACTATGTATTTTGTTTTATGCATTTAAAAACATTATTATGAGGAGTCCACAGATCTTACCAGATTGCCAAAGAGTCCTGTGATACAAAAAAGTCAAGAACTTTACTTTGGAAAAGTGAGCTCAGACTTAGAAAGAACAAGTGTCATATGTATACATACACATATACATATACATATCTATACATCTACACATAAACACATACATAGCATACACACATAAATACACATATCTATACATGCATGCATGCATGCATACATACTTGGGCTTATAGCCAAGCAAGCCTGAAGCATTTTTCCTGAGACTGTCTTCATTAGTGGAGAGACTTTGACTGTGTGCTGCATACTTGAATGAAGGGCAGAGTGACTTGCCCCAGGTCACATAGCTAGTAAATGTCTGGTGCTGCATTTGGATTCAGGTCTTCCTGACTCTAGGCCCAGAGCTCTATCCATTACCCCATCTAGCTGCCACTTGGGCCTATGTACCTATTGGTTCTTACAATTTGACCACAGAGGGTTTAGAGCAAGGGTTCTTACCTTGCCCCATAGATATCAGGGAATCTGCCAATGTGTGTGTGTGGGGGGGGAATTACATGTTTATTTCCACAAATCACTAACTAAAATTTATCATTTCCTTTAATTATGAACTTTAAAAAAGGACACCATTCTAAAGGGTCCATCGGTTTCACCAGACCACCAAAGGAGTCCATAATACTAGAAAAGGTTCAGAATCTCCGATTTAAAAGAGGAAAAAAAAAACCTATGTAGTAGTTGTCTACACGGAGCTGGTCAATCTGTAACATACACCTAACTGAGACACCCAAATGTTTAAACACATTGTTGCAATTATGTCTGGAGCAAGATGGCAAGAACTGGCCTTGTGGATTTGAAAGCATTGCTGTTCATGATGCAGCCATTCTAAATCTTAGGGCCTTAGGATACTGATGAATAGTAAGAAGTCCCAGGTCACTTAGAATCATAGCATCTTAGGGTCTGAACTGATCTTCGAAGTTGCCTAATCTAGCCTCCCACTTGCTGCTACTTATTGAGGTACTTATAAGTACCTGGTGGGTACTTATGGGGTACTTTTAAGTCCAAAAGCCTGGACATTCTCCATACAAAGGCACATCGCTGCTCCTGTTAAGTTAAAAAGACATTGCTATGGGAATCTAGTAAGTTCCCTCATAGTCATAAAATTTTAGAGCTTACTGTTGTAGTAAAGCTCACCTACTCAACCACTTCATTTTACAGATGAGGTAACTGAGACTCAGAGCCACAGAATTAGTTTTTAGCAGAGCTGGGATTTGAACCCAGGTCTCTTGACTTCAAGTTCCATGTTCTTTTCTCCACACCACTGAGCCCTACAGTGATGATTAAATGGCAGAAATCACCTGGAAGCATGACAAGTGTGAACTGAGGCCAGCACTAAGTGAGAAGGAAGAGAGAAATGAGAAGGGGCTAAGAGGTTGGGAAATCTGGATCAAAGTGTCAGACAGCTCAGAAGGTGGGAAAGAGATTTTTTTTTTTTAACAAATTCTAGGAAGGCAACCAAGAAAAAAATATATAGCAGAAGGAAATCAAAGCCACTGTCAAGAGGTTGGTGGAGTGAAGAATGGGACAGAGAGGAGAATCACTGAAGAAAGAATCACTGAAGCTTTGGATCTACGCATTGCAAGAATGAAGTTTTTCACTGGCTAATATTGCATTCATCACCCCACTCACATTCTTGCTCTATCATGCATATCTGTCAATAACAAAACTTGATTACTTTTGGCCAGCAAAAACAAAAACAAAACAAAACAAAACAAAAACCTGTCTCTCCACATTTGTAATAAGGTCTTTATGTAGAGGGTAGATCTGAGTCTTTTGAGGGATGAACAACATCTTGTAGTACGCACTGAAAGAAGTGATCGCTAATAACCAGTTATGGGGGAGATCCAGGCTTTTCCCCTGTCCTGTTTGAAGCCCAGTCTTTGAAAGACATTACTAACTTCTGCCAAAAATTTATCCCACCTAAACCACCTTCTTCAGATGAATTCCTACCCATTGTGATGTACTCGGTTTGGGTGGGGATAAATTCTTTGATTAAATTGCCCAAGGCTGGAGTGATTTGAAAGTAGATGACAAGATCAAAGTCATGTCCCCAGTTCCTCATTAGAATGGATCCATCTCTCATAATATTCATTCTCTCTCATTGCTTGTTAACCTGTCAGAGTTGATTTCCACCCTCAGGAACACCCTCTCTTCCAAAGGCATAAATGTTGAGTGGGTTCTATAATTTGTCTTTTGATCTAAGAAAGAAGGCCAAATGACCATCCTTTTATTAATAATATGCTAGTATTATTAATAAAATGATTAATTACCCAGAAACTTTGTCCCTCAAACTTTTTATACAAGATACACACACACACACACACACACACACACACACACACACTCATAAAACTATACCAGTGCCAGCACATTTGAGGAAGTTTGTTAATGATCCCAGGAATTAGAGATATGTCATGGTGGATGGTGATATTGCCAATAGAAATAGCAAAGTTTGGGGTACTCAGATACCTCTTGAGATGGATGGCATACATAGAAATGATGTGACCAATCAGAAGGTATTAGCTTCTTGGAACAGGTATCAGGCAGAGCTTTGTCAGGGTAGGCTTTGTCCCATGTGTGGCTAGATTTAGAGGGTGCCAAACTGGTGATCCAGGCAAAGGTCACTGAGGCACGAGGGGGAAGTTCACCAATACTCCAGGTTCCTTCCACAAATCAGGTTTGTCCACAACTTCTCTACACCAGAGTTGGGGAAAGTCTGAGCCTGGTAACCTAGATACCTTCTCCCCAAGTCATGGCTAGGAAAGGGGTGTGTTGTTCAGGGCCAGGAACCTGGAAGAACTGAGAAGAGGGCATGTGTTAACTTTCCTCACCCTCCCCATGCTCTAACCCCACAACACAAGCAGGATAGTTGTGAGCAAAGAAGCCACTTTGCAAGCTTTGCCAGTTCTAGTTAACTTTGCCTACAGATGGATTGATTTGCGAGCCAGCTGTGGACCCTCTGGACAAAAAGAATATTGGGCTGCGATCTTCTGAGACCCCAGGGATCCTCCTTGCCTACTGCTTTTAATTTCCTTGCCAGCAGGCTTTTATTTTCTTGAACTGCCTTTTAACAGCCTTGGAGACTGCTTTCACCTGGGAATATTTGAATCATTTTTATTAAGTGGAAAGTTTATTTGACCCCTCAGGCACTGGGTGACCCATTGCACCAGAAATGACAGCCTTCTTGGCTTCTTTCTACTTTTTGACACAATTGACCATCCTTCACTTTCAAGATATTCTTTCCTCTCTTCAGTTTTCATGAAAATATTCTTAGTTTTCCATCTTTCTGACTACTCCTCTTTTTCTGGATCATTACCGTATCCTGTCCCCTAATCATGGGAGCTCTCCAGTCCTCTCTCCTAGGTCTTCTTTCTCTCTCTTTCTCAGTGATGTCATCAACACTCATGGGATACAATTAGCATCTCTTTGCAAGTGACTATGCATGTGTGTATATATTTTGGTTCAGATCTGTGATTTCAGTGGTGTAGGGGTATCCCCATTATGGCATTTCCCTTCACTGATACTGAACAGCAACTCATCTGTAATTTCGAGAGTAAGAGTCTGAGAGAATTACCTGGAATACTAAAGATAGTGTCTATTCATGGTCATACAGCTAATATATGTCAGAGATGAGTCTTGAATCCAAGTTTTCCTGACTCTTTGCTGTGTAGCTCCAGATCTATATATCTAACCTTAATCTCTTTCCAGAGATCTTATTCTACTTTGCAGATTGACTTTTGGAAATCTCCACCTGGAAGGACCACACAGCTCAAGCTCATAATGTACAAAGTAAAACTTATTAATTTTCTCTCCTAAATTCACCCCTCCTCAAAACTCCCCTATTTCTATAGGCAATACCACTGTGATTTCAATCACCTTCCTTTGCAACCTGAGAATCATCCTCAACGCTTCCTCCTCCCCTACCCTCGATATTCCACCAATTGCAAATCTTGAGTTTACTTCTGCAATATGCCTTGTATATTATCTCCACTTACCTCTACTTATATGGACGTCATCCTAGTTTGGGTTCTCATCACCACTCACCTGGACTATTATCTTCCTAACTGGAATTCTAGCTTCCTGTCGCCTCTTTCTCTGTGCGTTCTCCACTAAACTTTTTGTTGAGTTGTTTCAGTCATGTCCAAACCATTTAGAGTTTTCTTTGCAAAAATACTAGAGTGGTTTGCCATTTCCTTGTCCAGCCCATTTTATAGATGAGGACAACTGAGGTAAACAGGGTTAAGTGACTTACCCAGGGTCACACAGCTAATAAGTATCTGAGGATGGAATTGAACTGAGGTCTTCCTGACTCCAGACCTGGAGCTCTATCCACTTCAGTACCTAGCTGCCCTTCTACTAAACCATCAAATTAGTCTTTCTAAAGCACAAGTTCAGCTATGTTACTTCCCTCCTGAAAAAAGGTTCAGTAGCTCCTTATTACCTCTAGGTCAAAATGCAAACTGCTCAGCTTGGCATTTAGAACCCTGGCTTGAACCAGGCTTATCACATTACTCACCTTCATGCACACTGTATTCCGACTGAACTGGCCTACTTTCTGTCCTCTGAACTTAGTGCTCCATCTCCTGCTTCAGCACCATATTACAAGTTATCTGTCCCCCAAACCTGAAATGCTCTTCCTCTTTTCCTCTGCTCCCTAGGATTCCCAGCTTCCTTTTTTTTTTTTAAGGTGATTTAATTTTTTTTTTTTCGTGAGGCAACTGGGGTTAAGTGCCCAGAGTCACACAGCTAGTAAGTATTATGTGTCTGAGGCTGGATTTGAACTGAGGTCCTCTTGACTCCAGGGCCAGTGCTCTATCCACTCTATCCTAGCTGCCCCTCCCAACTTCCTTCAAGGCTTAGCCCTGTACCATAGCCTAGAAGAAACTTTTCCTAATTCCAGGAGGTGTTAGCATTCTTTTCTTTCTCATCTTATTATATATACATATATATAATGCATGCACATATACACATATATTGTAATATGTATACAAATATAATCTATGTACATATATGTGTATATGTGTGTATACACATGAATGATAATGTTTGCTGGAAGGGAAGAGAGAAAGGGTACCTGCACAATGTGGCAGACAAGGAGAAGGAAGTGGAGTTTGGAGAGAGTTGAGGTGAGAGTAAAATGAAGCATGGCAAGGATATGTGTGTGTATGCACGTATGGATATACAGATCTACACATAGGTATACAATATGTGTATATGTATATATGCATGTATATATAAGTATATTTATTTATATGTACATATACACGTGCACACATGCATGCATGCATGCATTTATATGTCTGTTCCACTTTGCCACAATGGGAGAACTCCACCTCGTGGCCCTCCTCTCCTTATTTGTCCACCCCAGAACTGCTATTTTGGGAAGGACCCCAGTCACGCTTCATTTCACTCTCACCTCAACTTTCTTTGAATTTCACCTCCTTCTCCTTGCCTGCCACATTATGCAGGTACCCTTTTTCTCCCCACCTCCCTTCTAGCTCCCCTTCATGTATGATTTCCCCCCATTAGAGTATAAGTTTCTTGAGGATAGGGGCTGTATTACTTGCTTATATTTGTATCTCTAGCCCTTTGCACAGGGTCTGGAACATGGTTAAGGTGTATAATAAGTGCTCACTCACTCTGTAAAGAACATGTGGATGAAAAATGCCTATTGTACAGACTATAATATGCAATTGGATGGACAAACAATCCATCCACCAGTCTATCTATTCTATCTATCTATCTATCTATCTATCTATCTATCTATCTATCTATCTGTTGTATCATCCCCATATTCCTTGACAGCAGGTACTGGTTTTCATTTTGTCACTGTATCTAAAGTACCTAGTCATCGCCTTGTACTAGATCCTTCATAAATGCTTATTAGATTGGAAGCTTCCAAATGATATGAAGATGTGAACCTCTACCCCACAGCCCTCTAGCTGGATCCCAGGATCTTTTTCTCTTCCTCCTTTCTCCAACTTAGGGTGCCTTTCCTGCCTTTTGCCTCAGGTACCACAATTTCTCGTTATAACTCTGTATCCAAGATGGGACAGAGAAGCTCCCAAGATCTTTCAATCTGAAAATGGACAGCCCTCTTCTGGTGATTCATGTGAGAAGTCAACAACAGACTCAGAAGAAACCTGAAAGGACTTTCCTGCTCAGAACACTGCTTTCATTCCCAGGTTAGGTTTCTCTGACTATCTAACGTGGAAGAACGCCTTGGTCACTTTGCAGGTGTTAGCAACAGTGTAATCATTGCTCACTTCCCCTCCCCGCTTCTTGCTATTGCCTTGACTGAGCTGGAATCTAGTGACAGAGCTCCTTTTCTGTTGCTTGATAATTTAAAAAAAAAAGGAAAAAAGTCATACTTACAAGAGCCCTGATTTGCATCTGCAAAGTTGGCATTTAACTAAGAATTCAGGGAGAGGGGATTGCTTCACAGTAAGGAGACTCTTTTTACCAATGATTGTTCTCTAACACATAAGCTTAAGAGAATATTTGTTGCACTGTTGGGCTCACACACAGCCCGTATGCTTTGAAGGCAGCACTAGAACCCAGGCCTTCCCGACTCTGAGGTCAGCCTTCTATCCACAACAGTTAGACCATGCTGCCTTTCGCAGAGGTTTACAGCCTGCCAAATTGTACCTAGATTCGCCCTTCTGCATGCTAAGCACTTACAACAATTAGTTAAACCAGAATGCACAATCTGTCTCATCCAAAAGCAAAGCACTGCAGAGAAGCAGCTCTCTGTCCGGAGGCTGAAGCCAAAAGAACCAATGACCCAGAGCTTAACAGGCTCCACCCTCGCCTAGACTTGCCCCAAATTCTTTTCATCATATTTATGCTCTTTCCTCTAACTTCTGTTCAACCTCCCTGCCTTACCCTGCAGTCTCTTGGCCTGGTTCTATAGCATGGTGTCTCTAGCACATGTGTTGGGTTGCCCTTTACTGGGCCCATCTATCTGTAATGCATTGTCTCCGGCACCACCCCCCTTCCGCTCCCCAGCATTCTGTCGTATCATCTCTTGCTTCTCCCCCAACCACACAGGGGTTCTCCAAAGGGCCCCCTGTGCTCACTGCAACTTGTATGCACAAACATATATATATATCTATTATCTGATGATCTGATTTATTTGTGCCAAATTTGTCGCATGGCTCACATATCCAGAATCGGCTGATATTTTAAGACAGTGAATCAGACTATTTGGCATCACTTGCTTTGCGGCAGAGCTAGGGGGTAGTGGCGTAAGGAAGATGGGAGGGGGGAGTGCTATACTTATTGGGAAGGAAATTCATGTCAATAAGAATTCTGCCTGGCAACAGGATTCCGAAAGTGAGATACCAAGCACTAATATGCAAAGCTGGAATGTTGACATTGGTAAAATAGCATCACATTTCTAGCCTGTCTTATTTTTTACCACATAAGATAAGGAGCCTGTTTTCTGAAAAGGTAATAAAATTATTATGAAATTTATTCTGTAAAGCATACCTACCAACCTGTCACTTAGGAGAAATCGTAAACTAACTGAAATGAGGGACAGATTTAAGACAAGAAGGGATCTTTAGAGAACATCTAGTCCAGGGGTGGGGAACCTTAGGTCAAAAGGGCTGCACTTGAGGACCTAGAGGGCCTCAAGGTAGCAGGTTCCCCACCCCGATAGTTCAACTCCTTTATTTTGTAGGTGGGGGTACTGAGGCAGAGAGGTTAAATGACCTACTCTTGGTCAAACTACTAGTAAGTGATAGAGGTAAAATTGGAACCAGAGACCTCTGAATACAAATCCAAGGTTCTTTCTATCACATTGCTTGTTACTGTGTGGTATGATGGAAAATAGGGCATAGGGCAGTTAGATGGTTAGAGCACAGTAGTTAGAAGGCAAGGTCTGGAATCAAGGAGTTCAAATCCTGCCTCAGGCATGTACTAGCTGTGTGACCCTGGGCAAATCATTTAACCCTGTTTGCCTCAATTTCCTCATCTGCAAAGTGAGCTGGAGAAAGAAATGGCAAACCATTCTAGGATCTTTACCAAGAAAACCCCAAATGGGGTCTAGGAGAATCAGACATGACTGAACTGACTAAATAACAACAACATGATTGAAAAACAAAACAAAGCATTATATTAGGAATCAAGAGACCTAGGTCCTAATCCCTAATCTAATCTAATTTTTACCACTAATTATCTAATCTTGATTAAGACTTTTTTCCTTTCTAGGCCTCAGTTAGCCTACAGTCGGGAAGACCTGAGTTCAAATGTGACCTCAGACTGTTACTAGCTGCGTGACCCTGGGCAAAAGTCACTTAACCTCTATTTGCCTCAGTTTCCTCATCTGTAAAATGGGGATAATAATAGTACTTACCTCCCAGGATTTTTTTAAGGATCAAATGAGATAATAATTGTAAACCACTTAGCACAGTGCCTAGTATATAACAGACACTATGTAAATATTATCTTTTTTTAAATTATTATTATTATTACAAGAGTTGAACCAGGCAAACTCTAAGGCCCCCTCCATCTTTTGTTATTAGAATATGATAGAAAGAACACCAGCAGCTCTTGGAATCAGAGGGCCTGAGTTCAAGGGATGGCTCTGAAATCTACTAAGTACCATTCACTAGTTCTGGGCTTCAGCACAGAGTTGTGAGGAAGTAGTCTGCAAGCCTTAAAGCACTATGTAAATATGAACAATTTTAGTATTTGCTATCATTATTATTATTATTATTATTATTATTATTCAATACAGTCACCAAAACTTCTGCAAAGGGATGGATGATAGGAGCAAAGAGAATCGTTCTATGCAACAGAAGCTAAATTCTTAAACATAATGTAAATACATTTCGAATCATGGGAGGAATTCTGGTGCAGGGGCCAAGTTTAGTTGCTGGGGAATTCTGCCCTGGCCAGGACACATCCCCCAAATAGTCCAGTCTGAATACTTGTATCACTCATTGGTGACCCCTAAACCCTGGCAGGAGATGTGCTAATGAAGTCAGGACAATCAAGGAGTGAAACCAGAGACCAAGGTAACAGTGGGACAGAGAACCAGTGAGGAAAGCCAATGTCTCATGAACTAGTTACCCCACCCTAATAATGACCGATCATTTGTTGTTGTTCAGTTCTGTCTGACTCTTCATGACCCCATTTGGGGTTTTCTTGGCAGAGATACTGGAGTGGTTTGCCATTTCTTTCCCCGGCTCATTTTCAGATGAAGAAACTGAGGCAAAAAGGGTTAAATGACTTGCCCAGCGTCACCCAGCTAGTAAGTATCTGAGGCCAGATTGGAACTCAGGAAGATAAGTCTTCCTTACACCAGGCCAGGTGCTCTATCCACTATGCCACCTAGCTGCCCCTAAATACTTAATGGAAATTTTCCCTTTTTCCTTTTTATACTCCTGGAACTATATTCCCCTAAAAATTATCTCCTAATGCATGAGATAAGGAAACAAACATGAGACTGGGAATCAGAACACTGGGCTTCTACTTCTATCTTTTCCATTGAGCTGTGTGACCTTAATTTCACTCACTTAGTCTCTCTGGGTCTCTCAGTTTCCTCATCTGTACAGTGAGGGACTTGGATGGGTATGCCTTTCCCTTTCTAATAGCCTGTGATTCTAAAAATCAAAAAGGGTTTTATAATCATGCAGATGCGTAGATTAAAATCTAGGCACTCAAAAATCTTCTCATAAATGTTCACACCTTAAATGCCTAATCCTCCAGCTTTGCTGTATATATTATTATCACAGTGTGTGCATTCAAGTCCTGTTGCTAAAATGTTCCCATGAATATATCATTCAGTGGTATTTGTGATGCATTCGTATTTTTAGCATCACTGTAATTCTGTTTAGTTTTATGGCACAGAAAGTTTGAGCTGATTCAATTAATAGATTTTTAAAAAACCACCTAATTTTTATCATGTCAAGGGAAAGAGAATGTGCTGAATATGTTAAATTGTTGCATTTTCCATTGTTATCCAATCAAGTCAATTGGTGATGACTCTTCACTCCAGGAATACGCTAGCACTTTATAAAGGGCCATATATCTCACCCTGTTACCTAAAACCAGGAAATTTTAGTCCTAGAAGGGATCAAAGAGATTTTTAAGTATAATTCCTACTAAGTTGTAAAGGCAGGATATGTATCTTGTACATCTCTGTAGCCCTAACAGTGCCCGGTATTGTGTCCTGAGTAGAGCGTCATCAGGCCATTCATCTGCATTCCGGGCATCAAACCTTCCCCACTTTCCCCACCCCTACACTTATCCCCACCAGGGCAATTTGGAGTGAGATCCTTAAGGGCAGGGACTTTGTTTTTGCCTTTCTTTGTATCCCTCAGGGCTTACCACAGTGCCCGTGACTCAATAAATTCTTGTGGATAATAAGATATACCAGAGGTTCAACTGTGTTTTACACATCTACATACAATAACTATTTCTTGAATAAATGAATCTGGTCCAATCTTCTGACTCCTAAAGAGGTCAAATGACTAGCTCTAGGTCACTAAGATAGTAGCAGAGTCAAAGCTAGATCCTGGGCCTCCTGACTTTCAATCAAATGCTTTCCTTGAACTATCTAACTCATTTCCTGGTAACATTTTTCAATTCTTTGTCAGAACCCCGGGCAATGCAGATGTAATGCTTCTTTTAAGCTGAAATATGTACTCTACTTAGAGCCCCCAGGTCAATGTTTATTTGAAAGGCTCTTCAAACTAGTAACTGGTGCTTTAGAATGGGAGTTAGAAACCCCGGTCTTTGTCCAGTGTCTTCCACTAACAAGTCTAAATGTCCCTCCACTTTTATAACTTATAAATGGGTTGTTGTTGTTGAGTCATGTCTGACTCTTCTTGACCCCATTTAGGGTTTTCTTGGCAAGGATACTGGAGTGTTTTGTCATTTCCTTCTCCAGCTCATTTTATATATGAGGAAACTGAGGCAAATGGGGTGAAGTGACTTGCCCAGGGTCACATAGCTAGAAAGTGTCTGACCCCGGATTTGAACTCAGGTCTTCCTGACACCTGGTGTTCTATTCATTGGGCCACCTAGCTGCCCTATAAAATGGATAGAGACAATAATAAGTTAACATTTATACAGTGCTTCAAGATTTTTCAAAATCAGCAAGCATTTATTAAGTACTTCCTAAGTGCTAAGTGCAGGGAATACAAATAGAAGCAAAAAAGAAAGAGTTCCTGCCCTCAGGGAACTTACATTCTAAAGTGAGAAGACAACTTGTAAAAGGAAGCTGAAAAGGAGTGTGGCTATGCATCATCTTACAACCTTGTGAAGTAAGTAATACAGGTATTATTATCCTACTGACTTTACAGGTGATTTATCTAAGATCACATAGCTAGTGAATGTCAGAAATGAGACTCCAAGGAAGGAAGGAAAGAAGCATTTATTAGTACCAGTTGTGCACTAGGGGCAGCTAGATGGTGAAGTGGATAAGAGCACTACTAAGTGGTACAGTGTCTGAGCACCAGGCCTGGAGTCAGACAGACCTGAGTTCAAATCCTGGGTCAGATACTTACTAGTTGTGTGACCCTGGGCAAGTCACTTAACCCTGTTGGCCTCAGTTTCCTCATCTGTAAAATAAGCTGGAGAAGGAAATGGCAAACCATTCCAGCATCTTTGCCAAGTAAACCCCAAGTGGGATCATGAAGAGTCAGACATGAATGAAATAACTCAATAAAAACTATGTGCCAGGCACTGTGCTAAGCACTTTTTACAACTATTATCTCATTTGCTCCTCACAACAACCCTGATAGGTAGGTGCTATAATTATCCCTATTTCTTACTTGAGGAAACTTAGGCCAATGGAAGCTAAGTGACTTTTACCCAGGGTCACACATCTAGCAAATATCTGACCCCAGATATGAACCCAGGTATTTCTGTCTCCTGGTTCAGCTGTCTCTCAATGAGATAAAACTTCATTTTTGTAATGCATACTTAATGGCTACAAATTACTTTCAGACACATTTTATTGTCACAAAGACCTTGTGAGTAAGATAATACAACTATTATTAGCCCATTTTGCAGATGAGGAAACTGAAGACCTTATCACTTTATTTCTTGGAGCCTGTGTCCTCACCTGTAAAAAGGAAAATATTAGACTAGATGTTGCATGAGGGGCCCTAAGGTTCTTCTCAACTCTGATATTCTATATAAGTTCAGAAAGCAGAATTACCTTGCCCAAGGTCACACAAGTAAATGGTATGTACTTGAGCCCCAGCCTTCCAAAGCCAAATCCAGTGCATGGCTCCCCTACCCACCCAGCCCCGCCCCCACCTCCAGAAAATAGAATACACTGTCAGAATTGGTGGATATGTTGGCTGGTTTTACTGAGCTACTTTTTCTCACTGGGGAGGGGAGAAAGAAGAGGGTATATTTGGAAATGAAGATGATGTAAAAACAAAATTGTGTGTGTGTGTGTGTGTGTGTGTGTGTGTGTGTGTGTGTGTGTAGGGGTGTATGGTGGGACTATATTGTTTTGCCCATGTAAGTTATGTGTATCTACATTGGTTTGTCTAAATGTGGCTTGCAGGGAGACAAGAATAGATATTTCCAGAGTCTCCTCCTCCTATCCTTCTCCAAGGGAGACTGATTCCTGCCAGGGCAGGGAAGAAGGAGGTTGGGCCCAAAGGCTGGCCACTCTATTCTCTTCAGAGAGAGGAGAAACCAGGCTAGATTTATATGTATCTGCTCTCTTAGTACAGGGGAAATAATTTTTAGGTTAAAAATTTGCTCCTGGTCACTATTCCTTAATGGAGAAGGAATGTCTAAGCCATGTATAAACAAGGCTAGACTCTCTTCCCACCAGATGCTAGTTCTACAATGAACACACGTAGCAAATAGCAAATAAATCTATTTATCCAAACTGAAACCAGAGGAAGTATATATATGAGATATACATATACATATAGTATACATACATACATATACATATATATGCCAGACAATATAATGAGGGAATGAGTTCTCCCTGCGGGAGTGAGATAACTCAGTTCAATCAATAGGCAGAGTCACAGATCTTACCCAAGGGGAAATTCCCTGAGGTTTCTAGTGTACTAAGCTAGGGATAAGGAAATGATCACAACTCCCAGCATCTCCTTACCAGAGTCTTTCTCCCACTTCTCCCCTAAAGAGAAGCTGGAACTGTGTATCTTCTCTGCCGAAGCTGTAAGCCAGAAGTCCAAACTCTCACCAATTCCAAAGTGCTCTGAGCACTTTGCAATCAATCTCCATCAATGAGGATGGTACCGGGCCCTGATAATCCATAGCCTTTTAAGACAAGGATTACGTGTGTATGTGTATGTAAAATTAAAAGGTATCATTTTCTCTATCCAAATGCAGAAATTTGCATGGAGAAGCATTTGCTACCCATGTGACTTTGGACAAATTACACACACATTCAATTTCTGGACCTCAATTTATGTAAAATGAGGGAAATTGGAGTAGGTAACCTCTAAGTTCTCTTCTGACTTTAAAATCCCATGGTCCTATTCAAGAACAATAACAAAATGATGTTAATATTATTTAAGAATTCATGTTTACAGGATGTTCTCCTAATCTAAAATGAAGACCATCCGGTTCAGAATCAAACTAAGTCCAATAAGCTCTAAAATAACTATAGAGTATAGTAAGAGGAAGGGAGGAGGATCATAAATTGAGAACTCAAAGGTAACTTTGGTTGTTCAGTTGTTTTCAATTGTGTCCAACTCTTCATGACCCCATTTGGGTTTTCTTGTCAAAGATACTGAAGTGGTTTGTCATTTCCTTCTTCAGCTCATTTTACAGTTGAGGAAACTGAGGCAACCAGGTTAAGTGATTTGGTAGGGTCACACAGCTAGTAAGCATCTGAGGCCAGATTTGAACTCAGGAAGATAAGTCTTCCTGACTCCAGGCCCAGCACTCTAGCCTCTGCACCACTTAGCTGCCCCAAAGAGTAATTTAGAGGCTATCTAATTAACCCCTCATTTTACAGATGAGGAAACTGAAGTTCAGAGCAGTTAAACATATAATATATAATAAATGACAAGACTGGGATTCTTACCCAGATCTGACTCCACATGGTATAGTTTCCCCCACTACATCCAGGTAAAATTATAGAATTTCAAATATAGAAGGGACAATAGATATTAATTAGGCCAACTCCCACATTATCCAGGCAAGGAAGATGCATCCCACAGACCAGAAGTGACTTGCTCAAGGTCCTCCAACTATTGAAATGCAGAGCCGGTCTTCTGATGAGCCTTGACCCATGATCTTTCCAATATACCACACTATCATAGGGAGACTTGGACAAGAATAAGGTGGTGGTTTTTTTTAATGACTCTTCTTCTTCCTGCCATTACTTTCCACTTCTCCCCTACCTCCCATTACCCTCAATCCCCTTCTTCCTTAATCCCTTAGCTATTACCTAGAAAGGTCCACAGTATCTAGTTTAGCCAATGTGAATCAGGTCCTAAATCCTTCAGGCAGTGCCCCCCAGCAAAGTTAATCCCTGTAAGCAACCCCCAGTCCTTAAGGAGTAAGACATACATACATTCCTCAAAGGAAAATTGTTTTCCTTTCTGAAAGGGTATCCAGAGACAAGTAGGTGGTAGGAGTGGACTCCTGACTAGGAACCAGGCAAAAATGAGTTCAAATTCTGCCTCAGACATTTCCTGGTGATGTCACACTGGGCAAGTTAAATCATCTGTCTCAGCCTCAGTTTCCTCATCTATAAACTGGAGATATTAACAGCACCCACCTCCCAGGTTTGTTGTGAGAATCTTAGTGAAACAATATGTGTAAGGTGCTTTGTATACCTTAAAGTATTATTATTTGTATTACCATGCTCTGCTATTATTGACTGTAACCTGGTACATAGATGGGTTTTCTTGTTTTGATTCTTGGTAAATGGAGTGTTTATTCCTGGTTTGCTTTATAAACCAGCACTGTGTGCTGGTACCTTGCTTTATCCCAGGCGAACAGCGGGAAAGAACCCAGGATTTGGAGTCAGGAGAGCTGAAGTTGCACCCTGGCTCTGCCAATTGATATCTGTGTGACCTTGGCCAAGACAAGGTCATTTCGACTCTCTAGGAATAAGCTTCCTCAGAAAGTCAAATGAAGGGCAGAGCTGATATTCTCTAAGGTCCTTTCCAGTTCTAACGCCTATGATTCACCCCCAAATCAGTTCCAACTGGCTAATTACAAAAAGAGGTTTAAATTCCTCTCTCCAACCTTCTCTCCTCTTCCCCCTCTTATCTCCTCTTCAAAGAGAAAGCATTTTGTATTGGTTATATGAGGCTCCAGCTTCATGTTGTACCTCGGTTAGCAGAGTACAGCAAAAAGCGCATTAGAGTGGTGGATCTAGAATAAGGAAGACAGGTTCAAATCTAGCCTGGTGATGTTTCCTGGGCAAGTCACTTAACCTCTGTCTCAGTTTCCTCAACAATAAAATGGGGATCATAATAGCATCTACTCCCTAGGATTGTGAAGATCAAAAAAGAGATAAGATTTGTAAAGTGCTTACTTAGTACAGTGCCTGGCATGTAGTAGGTGCTTAATAAATTCTCGTTTCCTTCCTGATGTCTAGGTTATCTCCAAAAGGGATTAACAAGGTCTCTTGTAGGAAAGTTAATCAGTACACAAAGTAGTAGTTATCATTTACTAGACAGTTATTCATTTCATGAACCCAAAAAAAGGTAATGCTTAAAACACAGAAGCCTCATAAATGTGTGTTGAAAAATACTTAAGGCTCAGATTCTTAAAATCTAGCCAATAGCTTACTAATGTTCAGACTCCTTAAGAGTCTGCCCAGTATGACAGATGTTCCAATAAACCTTGTCTTTGGCTGAAAAAAAAAAAAGAAAAATACTCAAAACATGAAACAATAACCCTACCTCTTCTTGGGAGGTAGGAAAGACTCCCAGGAGATTCCTGGGACTGTTAAACAGATTTTAGTTTTACGTCAGTCTGAATTGTTGGAGCAGTAACCAAAGTTCTAGGTCTTCTGGCCAGCCAGTGCATGGCTCATCTTTTTGGCACTAGCCATCTCCTCTGAGAATGCTGTAGATCAGGAGTTCTGAATCTGGGGGCTACAGAATGCTAAGGGGTCCATGGGTAGATTGCAGGAGCTCCTTGAATTTGGATGGGAAACAAATACATCTTTATTTTCACTAACCTCTAACTAAAGTGGAACATTTGCTTCAATTATTTAAAAATACTATTCTGAGAAGGGGTCCATGGGCTTTACAAGAGAGTCAAAGGGATCCATGACACAGAAAAGGTTAGGAGTCCCTGGTATAATACTGCTGCCAGTTGGCTCTCAGGAACTCCAAACATCTTAGACTCATGAGATTATTGCCAAAGCTTGGAGCACCCATTTCTCAGGATTGCAGTTCTCATACCATGAATATGTAGCTATGATAGCTGCTGGTCTTTGGGGAGGGGAAAAGAGAGAGATTTCACACACACACACACACACCAGAAATCCAAGGGAAACCTGGTGTTACTTGTGTCTCAACAAAAAGGCCACTGAAATAGAGCAGTTTTTCTACTCATTTTCTTATCTAACCTCCTGAAGGGGAAGAGTTTTCTTCCCTGATTGGTCACAATCAACTTCGACATTATCCCCAGCCACCAGGAGCATTGAAGGATTACTACATAGTCCCAAAGCGCAAGACCTTCAGTGCTAATCACATGCCTCTCTCTACAAAGCAGAGTGATACTGGCCCAGCTCCCCAGAGGTACCCCAGGACAGAAGACTGAGGGACTTCCCTGATCACTCCAATCAGACTTGCACTCTCTACCTTACATGGTGCTTTGTATACTTAAAATGCTATAGCTGTTGTTATATTATCTTTAAAAACAACACCCTTCACCTTTCCCCCACCCCCAAAAATGTCTTCCTTTTTGACATCTCTCTTGACCGATAGCAAAAGATGCAATAAAATAAAACATTTACTTTCAGCATGTTTTTTTTACTTCTCTGTAGTTAGAGACATCCCAGAAGCTACAAGCTAATTTAGAGATTTTCAGGAAATCCAGGCATTGATAAGAGTTAACCCAAATTATGTTTTTGAAAAGTAGCAGTTGCCTTTTCGGAATGTAAAATCATTTCCAGCATGTCTGTGACCCAAGTTCATCTCTTCCATTATTGCCTTGGTGGATTTCAGCTCTCATCCTCCTCCCCTAACACAGAGAATGATTGTTTATTGAAGAGAAGCTTTATTTTCCTCTTAATGTATCTGGCTCCAGCAACTCCACAAAGGAGGCATTACAGTGAGATAGCCAACCTACAGTGCTAGTCTGGTGCAGGATTCTCGCTGAGATCAGATTACTGAGTCTTAGCATGAGATCTGAAGAGTGATGAGGTTGGCCAGCCTTCTCTTAGACTTCTGTGGCAGGGTATGCTGTAATTGGAGGGTATGCTGACACTCAGGGGTTTATTTCAGGCCTGTGTGCTCAATAACTGATATCTGGAATTCAGAATATGATTTTTGAGTTTGAGATGTTAAGTTTACAGACAACTTAGATATAATTTAACTATAGTATATTTTACATGAATATAAGGGAAAAAAACAGCACCCATAATTTATTGGGAGTGGGGTGTGGGCAGAGGGATTTGGACAAAAGAATGACCTATTGTGGGGAGGGACCAAGTGTAGTCATTTATAAGTCAGGTTTTCCTATATTAAGAACTAACGGTCTGGATTTGGTATTTCAGTTAAAATTAGATGTTTGTTGTTATTCAGGACTCTTAGAGACCCTGTTAAGGATTTTCTTGGCGAAGATCCTGGAGTGGTTTTCCATTTCCTTCTCCAGCTTATTTATAGATGAGGAAACTGAGGTAAAAGGTTAAGTGACTTGCCTAGGGTCACAGAGCTAATAAAGACAGATCTGAACTCAGGTCTTCCTGACTCCAGGCTCAGTGCTCTATCCACTGTGCCACCTAGCTGTCCTAGAATAAGATACCTTACGGCAAAAATGTCAGTGTTCTGATGGCAGAAGGGAAGATGTATAAAGGACCAGGGTGGGAATTACTCAAGGTTAGAAAAGGAAAAAAAAGACTACAAGAGAGCAGAACCCAGAAGAATGGGCAGTGAAAGAAAAGTTCATTGAAAAGTTCGCTAGATGGGGAGTGGGGTGATCTGGATGTAAGTCCTGGTTCTGCCACTAATTAGGTATGTGACCTTGTATAAGCCACACAAGCTCTCTAGGCCTCAGTTTCTTCAGCTATTAAAAGAGAATACTAGACAAACTGACACCTAAGTCCCCTTCTAGCTAAGGTCTTTGATTATTATTCATTTATTTCCATTTTTAATAATACTTTGTTTTATTGGTGCCTTTTATTTTTGTATCAGTCATGTCTGGAAAAAGATTCCCCTCTCCTTACAGATTGAACCTTCTCATGTAACAAAGTAAACCAATTAAGACAAGGGTCCTTCACCTTAGGTCCATGAATTTAAGATGGTTTGAAAACTATATTCCAATATAATTATTTTTCATTGTAATCCTATAGATTTTGTTTTATTTATTTAAAAACATTATTCTGGGAGGGGGTCCATAGGCTTTACCAGACAGCCTAAGGGCTCCATGAAAAGATTAAGAACCTCTGAATTTAGCAAAAATATGAGATAGAGTGATGGTATTTGACAATGTATACAATATTCTGCCCTGGTAACCCCAGACTATTGCTCTGAGGTAAGAAGTATTTTCATTCATTTCACTTGTGTCCAACTCTTTGTGACCCTATTTGGGGTTTTCTTGGCAAAGATACTATAGTGGCTTGCCATTTCCTTCTCCAGTTCATTTTACAGATGAGGAGACTAAGGCCAACAAGGTTAAGTGACTTGCCCAGGGTGACACAGCTAGTAAGTGTCTGAGGCCAGATTTGAAGTCAGGAAGATGAGCCTTCCTGACTCTAGGCTCAGTACTCTATCCACTGCAGCATCCAGTTATTACTATTCGTAACTTGTGGTGTTTTCAAATGGCAGTTTGTTTGTGATTCATGTGTAAACTGCTCATAGCCATCGACCACTTATCCATTGGGAAGTGGTCCTTCTTATCAATTTATATCAAATTGTATTTTTATATATTTATATCGAATTCCTATTTTCTTTGGTTATCAGATATATAATCATGACATTTGATGTAAATATCTTTCTGATTCTTTAGTTTGTTTTCTTATTCAGACTTATTCAGTCCTCTCCCAACTCTGCTTCTGACTCTGGACTTCACCACCCTGCCCCAGCTACCTTCTCACCCTGGAAGTTCCCTCAGAACCTTTCTCCCTCTGGAACAGTTTTCTGCTCCAGCAGCCCCTTTCTCCTAATGGTGAGTCCATCCCACAACCTCCATTTTAAAGAAGGGCCTAGCGCCAGCCACCCTTTATTCATCATCCAGCTCTGTTTCTAACTTCCTAGACTTCACCACCATTCCCCCCCTCCCCAGAGGGTAACTCCCCTTCCCCCACCAACTTGTTTTCAGCTCCTTTCTTCTTTAGAATGTAAACTCCTTGAAGGCAGAGGACAGTACTGAGGACTGTCTTTCTTTTTGTATTTATATCCTCAAAGCTTAGCATAGTGCCTGCACACATTCAGTGCTTAATAAAATCTCACTTGTTTGATATTATTGTCACTATTTTTCCTTTGTTTTGGGAGAGGACCAATGACATTATGGGTGATGTCTTGATTTGCCTGTGAATTGGTTTAAGTGAGACAGAATTGCACGAAGTTGTTAGCCTCATTCTTTCTTCCAGAGTCATAGGAATCCAGCGTCAAGACAAAAGTCAAGATGACTGGCAATGGCCCCAGATGCAGCAGATGACCTTGGCATCTTCAAGGTCTGATTGACTGACTACTCTCTCCCTGACCCCTCCCCCCATTTTCTTTTACTTCTTCTGTTTGGCAATTTGTTTAGTCATGTACTGTATTAAATAGTTGCAACCAACCCCAACCTTCTGTTATCCTTTATCTTACACAATCTCAAAAACACACACAAACTCCTTCTTAGTCATCCTCTTCCTTTTCTCTTGTTATAGTTGTTTGTCATTTGTTTTCAAAGAGGACTGTGACTTCAGGAAGGTGGCGCCATGACTTGCAAGTGAATTGGATTTAAGTGAAGGTGGGGCTGTGCAAAGCCACTAGCTTCACTTTCTCCTCCCAAGCCCTCTGAGTCCAGTGGCAAGACATAGATCAGAGCAAGTCAAGATGGTCCTGGATGCAGTGGGAGACTTTGCCTTTTTAAGTTAAGGTCTGTCCCAGGTCTCAGTTTGAGGCAACATACATTCAGTGATTAAGGCTAGGTAAGAAATGAGGCAAAGAATGGCCTCTTTTACCTAGTTATAAAAAAAATCAATCTGGGAGGGGAAGACCCTCAGAGCCAAAACAGAAGCAATTGCTATTTATAGTTACTACGAACCATCAGGGCCCAAACAATGACCTCGTGAGGCTAGGGCTGGAACTTATTGTTGGCCAATCAATGAGAGCCAGAGTGATTTGAGTTTAAGGCATTGTCCTTAAGAAAGAAATCTAGCCTGTGAACCCCAAGATGTCTCGTGGGGTTTTAGTGATCAAAATTCATATTCCTTTGCGTAGAGTACTTGCAGGTAAGGGTATGGTACCCTGTTGTTGGTCTCATTCATGAAGTCTTATCCTGCTCTTGGAGAAGGGCCTAACACACCCACACACACAAAGCCAAGGAGTTAACCTTTTTTTTTTTTTTTTTTGCTTTTTGGTGAGGCAATGGGGTTAAGTGACTTGCCCAGGATCACACAGCTAGTAAATGTCAAATGTTTTGAACTCAAGTTCTCCTGATTCCAAAGCCAAAGCCACCTAGCTGCCCCAGAGTTAACTCTTAAAACTGCAACTGCCATGAGGGATGCAGGGCCACCTTGACCTGGGGGTGTAGGAGTGAGCTTCCAGGTGTTAGAGTTCCAGGAGTGACAGACTGTTGAACTGGTCTTCAAGAATATCTTGGCCTTTAAATTCATCTTTTTCTTAAGAATTACTTTGTAGGAGGCTCTTTCTTTTTCTCCTCTTTGTCATCCTTGCCTATGCTTCATTTGGGAATGTCTGTTCTCATTCATTCGGGGTTATGGAATATAAACTATGGCCCTAGGTTATGCCTCAAATTGCCATCTTCTCAGGCTTTCAAATTTTATAAAGAGGAGTAGGAAGCACTTGAGGTAGGCAGTGAGAACAATTACTACAAGGTGGGGCCAGAGACAAACCATCCATAATCAAGGGGAAAATGTGAGGTGCCATCTGAAATAGGATGCCCAGGAGAATTAACAATGGACCAGCAAAGATGTTGGTCCTTAAGTAGAGTAACTGAATCTCATGTAAAAAGGAAGAACTGACTATAGTGCCTAACCAGGGATTATATTATAGGAATAGAGAGTAAGTATAACAAAGAAATAGAGGTGTACAGGTACAATGTACATTTGTAGTAAGTCTCATACTTTTTTCCCCTTTAGTTGATAATAAGTCTGAGGATCCAGACCAACTACAGTATGTTCACCTGAAGGGTATGAAAGAAGTGAGGCCCATTCTAACTGGTTGGGGAGCTGATACTATCAGCTTGTCCCCTTCTGATTTTTCTGGATAAGGTAGTGAGAAACCTGGACATCTGGATCTTTAGGGGAAGGAAACAGGTCCCATAAGACAAGAAGAAAATGAACCAGTAGGACAACCCACCTGCATCTGTCTCAAGCATTCATTCAACAAACATTCTCATTATCTAAGTCCAGGGAAAGATAGAAAATTTAGATAAAGACCCTCATGGAGGTTGTATCTAAGCAGAGGAATCATATACCAGCACAGATAGCTGTACTTCACAGCAGTCAGTGTATGATAAATGAACTAGAGATCTCATTTCAAGACCAAGTGCTAAGTGAGTTCTGAGGGGAAAGAGTGAAATAAATAGAAAGATTCAGGGAAGGTTTTCTGAAGGAGGTGGCATTTAGATTGGGCTTTAAAGGATGGGTGGGAACCCAAAAGGAAAAGAAGTAGAGATAAGATATTCTAAGAATAAGGAGCAACCAAAGCCTAGGCAAAGAGCTGCAGGATTGTTTATTTTTGCATTCCTTTGGGTCTAGTGGATCGGTGATCTCAAGTAGTCCCTAGAATGGTGGAGGCTGCAACCTATACACACCTTCTTTTTTTGTTGTTTTTGCTAGGCAATGGGGTTAAGTGACTTGCCCAAGGTCACACAGCTAGTAAGTGTTAAGTGTCTGAGGCCAGATTTGAACTCAGGTCCTCCTGATTCCAGAGCCCGTGCTCTATCCACTGTGACACCTAGCTGCCCCCACACCTTCTCCTGATGTGTGATTCTTGCTCATGTCTTCCTACAAATTTTCCACAGGTAGATCATTCAACATGCTGGGAGACTTCTTTGGGATCTCTTTATACAGCAGGAATATCAAAGGAGTACATGTCCATCAACTATCCCTCAGTCTCACTATGTGACTGGCCCTAATCCTGCCATAGTCTCTCTGATGACAGCTTTTTATGCTGTTTCTCCTGAATAATTCTACACCCAATAATTCTACAACAGTAAGTTGTTGCTTACTCCCCATTGCCCTTTGGGCAGGTATGTGCTGGTGACTACTTAATGACCAGTTCTCTGGTGGAGGTTAGGGGGAGGTACACAAGACGTACTTTTAAGTTTAACCTGCATTATTAACATTTTCCCTGTTACTTTCTTAAGTCTAGACAATTTAAAAAAAACAATAAATTAAGCCCAGATTTATAGCATTTGCCAATTTCCGAGATGTAAATGTTCATACTGAAAATTTAACACAGCTCCAGCATACCCCTGCCTCTGGGTAACCAAACTTTAATTCATCAGAGACTGTGATATTTCATTCCATACCACACAAATCACCAGAGAATAGTGAGGTTAGGAAGAAGGTTCAAGGAAATTAGGGTCATTAAAAGTGTTGTGCAGTTTCCTAAGGGCTGTCCAGCCTGTCATCTTCCTCTTGTCCAGTCCAGAGCCCAGTCAATTTTCCATCTTCGATGTCTGCCCAAAATAGATGAACTCATGGCCAAGTTGGAAGGGTTGTCCTTCCAACTATATGTCATGATCTGGACAATAGGTGATGGCTAAAACATGACGGGTAGGACTGTTAAGCAACTGAGATGGATTGGCTTCCATCATTAGAAACCACAATATAATTTATTCAAGTTTACCAATTACAAACACAAATGATCCCTATATCAATGAAATCATAATAACCCTCAGTCTCTCTCTTCTCTAGTTGAATAATCTTTCCCATGAGAGCTGGGGGTGGGGGAAGAAGAGAGAGGGAAATGTGACCTTTCCTCCCTTCCCAGAGGAGCATAATAAATACTAAGTTATAAGTTACTGATTAAGTCTTATGACAATTTGCTGGTGTCTTTGAACTTGGCACTTAATTTATGTATAGGAAATAAACCCACTGTCCCTCCCATACCTAATTTATATTGTACATTGAGTACCTTTCTTCATACCTTTGGGAAGACTCTAGACATCCCCCCAAATCTAAATTTTATGTAAATCTTTTTGGAAGCCCTGGAGTAGGGATGTAACAAACTGAAGAGTGGGAGAAAAGGAATCTTAGCTTTCCTTTAGGTGGTCAGACTCCCCCAGGATTGAACCAGGTCTGAAACACATGATGGATACAGAGAAGGGCTCCTTAGTGGAGGGAGAGGGAGAGAAAGAGAGAGAGAGAAGAGCCATGCAACGAGACCGCAGGAGACACTTTTAGAATAATGAGTGAAAATCCCATTGACCAATGAGAATTTCAGCATATATTTACATATGGTCTATGTGAGTGATTCAAACCATTTGTTTTTGCATGTTGTCTCACCATTAGATTGTAAGCTCCTTGAGCACATGGACTGTCTTTTGCCTCTTTTTGTATCCTCAGAGCTTAGCACAGTGCCTGGCACATAGTAGGTGCTTAAAAAATGTTTATTGATTGAGTGATTACTTATGTACCTGAACTCTCCACCTATTTCACCATTTAAGAATGGGAGCTGTCAAAAGAGAGACTGCTCTAGTTGGGTGGTGAGGTGGAGGAACTGAGATACTTACCACTTCAGAGACATGTATCTGACTGTTTTTTGCTACCTTTTTATTTAAGCCAGTTAAACAGCTGACTAATGTAATGGGGGTTTCATTCCATAGAATGTGTTGAATTGCTCATTCCACATCTGAGAAAACACAGACTTGTTTTGTCTGACAGACAAAAGTCTGATAGATCAGTTTGACAGACTTGCTGCTTTGGGATCACACACACACACACACACACACACACACACACACACACACACA